>NC_066513.1:2655488-2670488 GCF_024679095.1 Eriocheir sinensis
TCTCCCATTTATCCGACCAAGCTGAAATTTTGTGCAAATCCTCTTGGAGGCTTTGCCTGTCTTCGTCAGTAAGAGCCGAGTTACCAATCTTTGTGTCGTCTGCAAATTTACTAATGCGATTATTGAGTCCAACATCCACGTCGTTGATGTAAATAATGAAGAGCATTGAGCCAAGAACCGAGCCCTGAGGGACGCCACTAGTGACCGGCGCCCACTCTGAGTTAAATCCGTCAATCACAACTCTTTGTTGTCTGTTGCTCAACCAATTCGCGATCCATTGGTTTACCTGGCCGTCAATGCCTATTTGCTTTAATTTATAAAGTAATTTATGATGTGGAACTTTATCAAACGTTTTCTGGAAATCAAGATAGACTACGTCCAATGATTTGGTTACGTCATAAATTGAGAAGAGATCGTTATAAAAGGTCAGTAGGTTTGACAGGCAGGATCTTTTGTTACGGAAGCCATGTTGTGAATCCCCAATTAATGAGTGGCTGTCGAGGTAACTCACAATTTTGTCTCTAATTATGCTCTCGAGTAGCTTACCTACAATTGAAATTAGACTAATGGGTCAGTAGTTACCTGGTATTTTTTTCTCTCCTTTCTTAAAAATCGGTGTCACGTTAGCCTTTTTCCAATCCGAAGGGACGATGCCTTGTCGCAAGGACATATTGAATACGGTAGTGAGGGAGGAGAGTATTTCGCCCTTTGTTTCTTTAAGCAGTATAGGATATACTTTGTCGGGTCCGGGACTTTTATTTGTTTTAAGTGAATGGAGAGCTTTAAGGACTTCATCGGTTGTTATTTCAAAATTAGGCAATGCATGCTCGAGATTTACAATAGTATTGGTGTTGGTGGTAGCGAGAGGAAGACTGTTAGTATTAAACACCGAGGAAAAGTAATTGTTTAAGAGGTTTGCAATGTGTTGGCTGTCAGTCAATAGTGCACCGTCGCTGTTTGTTAAAGGTCCAATACCACTTTTGATCGCCTTTCTGTTGTTTATGTAACTGAAGAAAGATTTCGGATTATTTTTACAGTTGGCTGCAGTATTTTCTTCATCTCTACGCTTTGCCTGACCTACTAGTCTTTTTACTCGTCGCCTGGCATCATTATAAAATATAATGTTTTCGGGCGTGCTTTGTTCTTTCTTTGACCTGTAAAACAATTTTCTCTTATTGACTGATCGTTTAATTTCGCTATTAAACCACGGTGGGCTTTTATTAGTGTTAATTCGCTTCTCGTACAAGTTCAACGTTACTGTTTCCCGGTGTTTTGTCAGAGGGTTGCAAATAGCTTTTGACATAAAGGGCGACGCCACCGCCTCTACGGTTTACACGATCTTTGTTGAAGAGTCTGTAGCCATCTATGTTGTATTCGGAACTTAAATCAATATTTGTGGTGTCGATAAATGTTTCGGTTATAGCAATTATGTCAACATTTTCTGTTAGAGCAAGACATCTCAGTTCATCAAATTTGTTTCTTAGGCTACGCGCATTGAAACTAAGGATTTTTAAGTTATCTAGAGGCTTGGTAATAGAGGTGGTGGTACTTGCGGGATCACGGTTACGGGTTTGTTGCGACGCAAGAGAGAGAGAGAGAGAGAGAATGGCTGTGGGTTGTATTATTCAGTAACTGTAATGGATTGGCCGGGCCCCTTGACACACACACACACACACACACACACACACACACACACACACACACACACACACACTCGCACACTCTATCTATCTATCTTAACTGAGGAAAAAAAAACCGAACATATCCCAGCCCTGTTCCCCTCGTACACACACACACACACACACACACACTTCCACGCCTCTGTAACGTCTATAACAGCAGCACAAACAGAAGCGGCGCCCGGTAATGTAGCACAATCAATATGGATAGAATGTCACCGCCTCCGCTCCTGCTCCTGTACCAGAAAGCGGCGTCTTATAACGGAACCCGATACTCTGCGGCGTGGCCAAAGAGGATCGAGGTTAACACATGGAATTCGACCCCATTAGCATGTCAGGATAAAGCGAATATATACAAGAATGGAGAATGACAGAATGCGTAACTGATCATCTATTAACAAGACTCGATTCTCTGCGGAGTGGCGAAAAGGGGTCGAGGCTAACACATGGATTTCGACCCCATTAGCATGCCTGGATAAAGCGAATATATACGAAAATGGATTGAAACAAAACTGAACCCTTAATAACAGGACTTGAAGATCTATGACTTGGCAGTAAGAGATCGAGGCTAAAACATGGTATTCAATCCTCTTAGTAAGTCAGGAAACAGTGAATGTGTAAGAAAATGGATAAACAAACAGAACCCTTAACAACAGGACTCAAAGCTCTAAGACTTGGGCGTAAGGGATCTAACCTAACACATGGAATTCAACCCGTTTATCAAGTCAGGAAAAGAAAGCATAGATGATGTAAAGGAAAATAGAAGAGTGCATAATGAGAACACAAACATCTAACGAGAGCACTCAGTTCCCTACAACGTACCTAAAAAGGATCGAGGTTGACACATGGAATCAAACTCTTTTTAAACCACCAAAAAGTGAAGATGTTAAAAAGCATAAATGATGAAAAAGAAGACAGAAGAATGCATAATGAAAAACAAAGCATCTAATTGGAGCACTCAGTTCCCTACAACGTACCGTGTCTAAAAAGGATTGAGGCAGACACACATGGAATCCAACTCTCTTTTTAAGCTACCAAAAAGTGAATATGTAAAAAAGCATAAATGATGAAAAGGAAGATAGAAGAATGCATGATGAGAATCTAAGCCTATAATAAAAGCACTCAATTCCCTACAGCCTGCCCAAAAAGGATCGAGGTTGACACATGGAATTCAACCCTATTATTAAGCTACCAGTAACTGAAGCACAGATGATGAAAAGGAAGATAGAAGAATGCATGATGAAAAACTAGACCTATTATAAAAGCACTCGGTTCCCTGCAACGTGCCCCAAAAAAGATCGAGGCAGACACACATGGAATTGAATCCTATTTATATGCCACAAAAAAAAAGGAAAAAGCAATGAAAGTAAAGAACAGAGGAAGGGGAGGAAGGAAAGAGCTAGTGGAAGAGAAAGGGAAAGAAAGAGAGGAAGAAAAAATACAGGCGGCACAAAAAAATAAAAAGGAGAATAGCAAATGAAAAAGAAGAAATTAGTAGAAAGAGAGTTAATGGAAGAGAAAGGGAAGGAAAAATAGGAAGAAAACTACGAGACACAAAAAGACATTAATAAAAAAGAAGAAAAGGAACAAATGAAAAAAAAAGTAGAAAGTTCAAGAAGGAGAAAGGGAAGGAAAAATAGGAAGAAAACTACGACACAAAAAGACATTAATAAAAAGAAGAAAAGGAAGAAATGAAAAAAAAAAGAAGTAGAGAGAGAGTTAATGGAAGAGAAAGGGAAGGGAAACAGAGAAAGAAAAGATAAGAAACACAAAAAAACATTAATAAAAAGAAGAAAAAAAGAACAAATGATAAAAAAGAAAAAAATTAGAGAGTAATAGAAGAAAAAGAGAAGGAAAAGAGAGAGGAAGAAAAGATACGAAAGACAAAAAAACATTAATAAAAAGAAGAAAAAGAGCAAATGAAAAAGAAGAAAGAAAGAAGTAGAAAAAGAGTTAATAGAAGAAAAAGGGAAGGAAAAAAAGAAGAAAACTACGACACACAAAAAAAAAAGAAGAAGAAAAATAACAAATAAAAAAGAAAGAAACCAGTAGAAAGAGTTAATAGAAGAGAAAGGGAAGGATAAAAAAAAGAGGAAGAAAAACTACGAAAGAGACACAAACAAAACATTAATAAAAAAAGAAGAAAAATAGCAAATAAAAAAAAGAAAAAGAAGTAGGAAGAGTTAATGGAAAAGAAAGGGAAGAAAAAAAAAGAGGAATAAAAGATACGCAAGGCACAAAAAACATTAACAAAAAAAGAAGAAATAACAAATGAGGAGAGAAAGAAAGTAGAAAAAGAGTTAATAGAAAGAGAAAGGGAAGGAAAAAAAAGAGGAAGAAAAGATACGACACAAAAAAACATTAATTAAAAAAGAAGAAGTAAATGAAGGAGAAGAAAAAGAAGAAAGTAGAAAAAGTTAACGGAAGAGAAAGGGAAGGAAAAACATTGGAAGAAAACTACGAAAGACAAAAAAAAACTAATAGAAAAAAGGAGAAAGAGCAAATGAAAGAGAAAAACAAAGGAAGAAGAAGAAAAAGAAGAAGAAGAAGAAGAAGAAGAAGAAGAAGAAGAAGAAGAAGAAGAAAAAGAAGAAGAAGAAGAAGAAGAAGAAGAAGAAGAAGAAGAAGAAGAAGAAGAAGAAGAAGAAGAAGAAGAAGAAGAAGAAAGAAGAAGAAGAAGAAGAAGAAGAAGAAGAAGAAGAAGAAGAAGAAGAAGAAAGGAAGAAAATAACGAAGAAAGAAAGAAGAAGAAGAAGAAGAAGAAGAAGAAGAAGAAGAAGAAGAAGAAGAAGAAGAAGAAGAAGAAGAAGAAGAAGAAGAAGAAGAAGAAGAAGAAGAAGAAGAAGAAGAAGAAGAAGAAGAAGAAGAAGAAGAAGAAGAAGAAGAAGAAGAAGAAGAAGAAGAAGAAGAAGAAGAAGAAGAAGAAGAAGAAGAAGAAGAAGAAGAAGAAGAAGAAGAAGAAGAAGAAGAAGAAAGAAAAAAATTAACGGCACAGAAAGGGGAAAGAAAAAAAAGGAAGCAAAAATATATACAGAAAAAAAGGGGGGAGACAAAAAAACAAACAAACGAAACAGAGGAAGAACAGATGAGAGAAAAAGAAAGAAAAAGAAAGAAAAGGAAAGCAAAAAAAGGAAGAAAAAACTGCATAAACCAAAATAAACAAACAAAAAAAGGTAAAAAAAATATCGCTAAGAACAGGAAGAAAGGGAGAAGTGAAAAGTAGAGTGAGGACACGAAGAAGAGGGGGGAGGGGGGGAGGGGGGGCAGGGAGCAAGGGGGAGGCGGGGTGCAAGGTGAGCCGAAGGTGAGATCGAGAGGAGGGATAAGGGCAAAGGGAGCATGTATGGGGGTCAGGGGACTTGGGTTACCGGCAAGGAAAGGGAAGGGGGGGGGGGGGATAACGCCTTCACAACGGTAGCTTCCCTTTAGTCCGGAGTGATCGTGTGTGTGTGTGTGTGTGTGTGTGTGTGTGTGTGTGTGTGTGTGTGTGTGTGTGTCAATAACCTATCTATCTATCCATCTATTTGTGTCAGTAATCTACCTGTGTGTGTGTGTGTGTGTGTGTGTGTGTGTGTGTGTGTGTGTGTGTGTGTGTGTGTGTGTGTGTGTGTGTGTGTGTGTGTGTGTGTGTGTGTCAATAACTTATCTATCTATCTATCTATTTGTGTCAATAATTATCTATCTGTGTGTGTATGTGTGTGTGTGTGTGTGTGTGTGTGTGTGTGTGTGTGTGTGTGTGTGTGTGTGTGTGTGTGTGTGTGTGTGTGATAAAATTCTTCCTCCTCTCTGGGTTCATTTCGATTTTTTTCCTCCTCCTTCTTGTCATCTTCCTCTCGCGTGAAGACTGACTCAAGCGACTCACAACATCTTGGGGCTGGAAGAGAGACAACCAGATATCGATTGAGGCTTTCAGATACCTCTACAAGCTCAGCGTCATCGATCACTCCAAGTTTTCTGAGCTCCAAGCTAACCCGAGAACCCAACGTAACGAAGTGCTGATTCAGGCGAGGCGATGCCGTTAGTGTGAATGCGATCATCTCTCTAACGCCAGATATTTAAACGTCGTATTAGTATGTATGAAAAGAGAGGGAACGGAAGGCAGTTACACAGAGAAGAGAAGGGAAAGAAAAGGGAAGAGAGCGATGGAAACGGAGAAGAATGAGACGAAGGAAGTTGAAATTAGAAAAAAAGAGGAAAGGAAAGGAAAGGAAAGGAAAGGAAAGGAAAGGAGAGGAGAGGAGAGGAGAGGAGAGGAAAGGAAAGGAAAGGAAAGGAAGAAAAGAAAAGAAAAGAAAAGAAAAGAAAAGGAAAGGAAAGGAAAGGAAAGGAAAGGAATGGAAAGGAAAGGAAAGAAAAAAAAGAAAAGAAAAGAAAAGGAAAGGAAAGGAAAGGAAAGGAAAGGAAAGGAAAGTGGCTAGAGTTTGGCTTTTTAGGACCTTTAGAACGGAGTTAGAAGTGTTTTATTTTCACATGACGCTGAGTTTTTCGGCGTATCTGAAGACCTCAATCGATATCTGGTTGTCTCTTTTCTAGCGTCAAGATGTTGTCGATTCGCTTGAGTCAGTCTTCACACCGGAGGGAGATGAGGAGGAGGAGGAGGAGGAGGAGGAGAAAAAAATCGAAATGAACCCAGCGAGACAGAGGAACTTTATCACACACACACACACACACACACACACACACACACACACACGGAAGGATTATGAGGAGGAGAAAAAATCGAGATGAACCCCTGCAGAGAGGTCATAAAAGACAAATCAGCCACAGTATTGTCGGTAAAAACTGACACGACGTTTAAACAACCAGGTGAGAGAATTCCAGTGACCATATACGTGTACTTCATAGCGACGAGAAGGAATTAAACGTTCCCACACGACCGTCCAGCGAGTGCATCGATCAGTTCCGCAGGTTACCGAAGTCTTGGAGGTACAGATCAAGCCACTACCTAAGTCTATATATACCAAGTCAAGTCATACGCAACTTTGTGGGAGGAGGCACGGCAGAGGCGTGGTTTATGTGTGACGTTGCTTGGAGCCAAACTAGAGAATGTAGAAACAGGGATTTAGAGAAAACGAAGAAAGGCCGACTAATTTAAATCAATCACTTCAACATGGCTTCCCTCACACCCCACACGGCCGTTTGTAGGCATTGGAATTACAGTCACGCAATAGCACAATAAAAAGGCATATTTTTTTTCGTCAATGGCTTGCCTGAACGCGCTGTGAAAGAAGGCAAGTATGCACAGCCAAAGAGCACACACGGCCGCAACTTTAGTCACCCCTGAACTGGCGAGTATTTTTTTTTAGCTTCAAGTGACGTCATCCCGCTGCTCCGCCCCCAAACCGCCCCTTGCGCGTACCGGTCGCAGTTTTGTAGCAGAGTGACTTGACTTGATATATCGTCACCCTTATAAAATAATTGCCTAAGTCACTTTTCATAGATTTCCAGTTTTTTCTCGACATCAATTTTTCATCATGTGACGCCCATTTTTGTATAGTTGCCTTCGTCATTCAGGGTTCGAGTGTTATAGAATTAACTTTTTCATTTCTGCCTAACTCTTAATCCAAATGAGATAATGACAGTTCTTTTCTGATTTCCTAGAAAGTAGAAAATAATGACTTAGGCGGTTTGTTTACGAAGGTGACGATATATAGACTTGGGCCACTACAGCAGAGAGCCTTATGGGGAAACCAGGTTGACGAGATCGTTGTGGGGTTGGTTCCCGCGGGTTCCTTCCTCCCCGTCACTCCGCTACACACTGTCCCAACTCCCTTCCTCTCATGTGTCACGTACTGCTAAGCGAGGATTAGTATATCAAGCACTTCCAAGACACGCTAGATGATTATTTATGCTTAGTGAAGGATATAGAAGCAAAAATGTGGAAATATTCTGGACCAGTCACCTCCATAACCCAGAATGAATGTACGCTTTTTACAGCTCCCAATTCCTGTCCCTTCCTCTCATGTGTCACGTACTGCTAAGCGAGGAATAGTATATTAAGCACAAGACACACTAGATGATTATTTATGCTTAGTTAAGGATATAGAAGCAAAAATGTGGAAATATTCTGGACCAGTCACTCCCATAACCCAGAATGAATGTACGCTTTTCAGAGCTCCCAATTCCTGTCCCTTCCTCTCATGTGTCACGTACTGCTAAGCGAGGATTAGTATATTAAGCACTTCCAAGACACACTAGATGATTATTTATGCTTAGTTAAGGATATAGAAGCAAAAATGTGGAAATATTCTGGACCAGTCACCCCCATAACCCATAATGAATGTACGCTTTTTACAGCTTAATACTCACTTCTCCAAGCCTATACACGGTCCCAACACCTAACTCTTGCTCTCATATGTTATCTACTGCTAAGCGAGGATTAGTATATTAAGCACAAGACACACTAGATGATTATTTATGCTTAGTTAAGGATATAGAAGCAAAAATGTGGAAATATTCTGGACCAGTCACCCCCATAACCCAGAATGAATGTACGCTTTTTACAGCTTAATACTCCCTTCTCCAAGTCTATACACGGTCCCAACACCTAACTCTTCCTCTCGTATGTTATCTACTGCTGAGCGAGGATTTGCTTTCTCTTCATGTAATTGCTTCCGGTGGTTTTTCTATAATTTCCCTCCTCACCTTTCTCATTCATCTTCTTCCTTTTATTATTTTCTTTCCCATCATCATCATATTATTGATTTTTCTGAGAGTATCAAGACACCTGTCCACACGATATTGACTTCTCCTATTTTCTTAACTATTTCTTCCTCTATTTCATCTATTCTCTCTATTTTCTCTGCTATCTCTTCCTCTATTCCTTCTATTTTCTTTATTTCCTCTACAGTCTATTCCACTATTCCCTCTATTTTCTCTACTATCTCTTTCTCTATTCCTTCTATTTTCTTTATTTCCTCTACAATCTATTCCACTATTCCCTCTATTTTCTCTACTATCTCATCCTCTATTCCTTCTATTTTCTTTATTTCCTCTACAATCTCTTCCTCTATTCCTTCTATTATCTCTATTTTTTCTACTATCTCTTCCTCTATTCCTTCTATTTTCTCTATTTTCTCTACTATCTCTTCCTCTATTCCTTCTATTTTCTCTACTATCTCTTCCTCTATTCCTTCTATTTTCTTTATTTCCTCTACAATCTATTCCTCTATTCCCTCTATTTTCTCTACTATCTTTTCCTCTATTCCTTCTATTATCTCTATTTTTTTCTACTATCTCTTCCTCTATTCCTTCTATTCTCTCTATTTTCTCTACTATCTCTTCCTCTATTCCTTCTATTATCTCTATTTTCTATACTATCTCTTCCTCTATTCCTTCTATTTTCTCTACTATCTCTTCCTCTATTCCTTCTATTATCTCTATTTTTCTACTATCTCTTCCTCTATTCCTTCTATTCTCTCTATTTTCTCTTCTATCTCTTCCTCTATTCCATCTTTTTTTCTCTATTTTCTCTACTATCTCTTCCTCTATTCCATCTTTTTTCTCTATTTTCTCTACTATCTCTTACTCTATTCCTTCTATTTTCTCTCCTATCTCTTCCTCTATTCCTTCTATTTTCTCAACTATCTCTTCCTCTATTCCTTCTATTTTCTCTACTATCTCTTCGTCTATTCCTTCTATTTTCTCTATTTTCTCTACTATCTCTTCCTCTATTCCTTCTATTTTCTCTATTTTCTCTACTATCTCTTCCTCTATTAGTTCTATTTTCTTTATTTCCTCTACTATCTCTTCCTCTATTCCTTCTATTCTCTCTATTTCCTATACTATCTCTTCCTCTATTCCTTCTATTTCTTTATTTCCTCTACTATCTCTTCCTCTATTCCTTCTATTCTCTCTATTTCCTATACTATCTCTTCCTCTATTCCTTCTATTTTCTTTATTTCCTCTACTATCTCGTCCTCTATTCCTTCTATTTTCTTTACTATCTCTTCCTCTATTCCTTCTATTTTCTCAACTATCTCTTCCTCTATTCCTTCTATTTTCTCTACTATCTCTTCCTCTATTCCTTCTATTTTCTCTACTATCTCTTCCTCTATTCCTTCTATTTTCTCTACTATCTCTTCTTCTATTCCTTCTATTTTCTCTACTATCTCTTCCATTATTCCTTCTATTTTCTCTATTTTCTCTACTATCTCTTCCACTATTCCTTCTATTTTCACTATTTTCTCTACGATCTCTTCCTCTATTCCTTCTTTTTCTTTATTTTCTCTACTATCTCTTCCTCTATTCCTTCTATTTTCTCTACTATCTCTTCCTCTATTCCTTCTATTTTCTCTACTATCTTTTCCTCTATTCCTTCTATTTTCTCAACTATCTCTTCCTCTATTCCTTCTATTTTCTCTACTATCTCTTCCTCTATTCCTTCTATTTTCTCTACTATCTTTTCCTATTTTCCTTCTATTTTCTCAACTATCTCTTCCTCTATTCCTTCTATTTTCTCTATTTTCTCTACTATCTCTTCCACTATTCCTTCTATTTTCTCTATTTTCTCTACTATCTCTTCCTCTATTCCTTCTTTTTCTTTATTTTCTCTACTATCTCTTCCTCTATTCCTTCTATTTTCTCTACTATCTCTTCCTCTATTCCTTCTATTTTCTCTACTATCTTTTCCTCTATTCCTTCTATTTTCTCTACTATCTCTTCCTCTATTCCTTCTATTTTCTCTACTATCTCTTCCTCTATTCCTTCTATTTTCTCTACTATCTCTTCCTCTATTCCTTATATTTTCTCTACTATCTTTTCCTCTATTCCTTCTATTTTCTTTATTTTCTCTACTATCTCTTCCTCTATTCCTTCTATTCTCTCTATTTTCTCTACTATCTCTTCCTCTATTCCTTCTATTTTCTCTATTTTCTCTACTATCTCTTCCTCTATTCCTTCTATTTTTTTTATTTTCTCTACTATCTCTTCCTCTATTCCTTCTATTTTCTTTATTTTCTCTACTATCTCTTCCTCTATTCCTTCTATTTTCTCTATTTTCTCTACTATCTTTTCCTCTATTCCTTCTATTTTCTCTATGTTCTCTACTATCTCTTCCTCTATTCCTTCTATTTTCTTTATTTTCTCTACTATCTCTTCCTCTATTCCTTCTATTTTCTCTATTTTCTCTACTATCTCTTCCTCTATTCCTTCTATATTCTCTACTATCTTTTCCTCTATTCCTTCTATTTTCTTTATTTTCTCTACTATCTCTTCCTCTATTCCTTCTATTCTCTCTATTTTCTCTACTATCTTTTCCTCTATTCCTTCTATTTTCTCTATTTTCTCTACTATCTCTTCCTCTATTCCTTCTATTTTCTCTATTTTCTCTACTATCTCTTCCTCTATTCCTTCTATTTTCTCTACTATCTCTTCCTCTATTCCTTCTATTCTCTCTATTTTCTCTACTATCTCTTCCTCTATTCCTTCTATTTTCTCTATTTTCTCTACTATCTCTTCCTCTATTCCTTCTATTTTCTCTATTTTCTCTACTATCTCTTCCTCTATTCCTTCTATTCTCTCTATTTTTTCTACTATCTTTTCCTCTATTCCTTCTATTTTCTCTATTTTCTCTACTATCTCTTCCTCTATTCCTTCTATTTTCTCTATTTTCTCTACTATCTCTTCCTCTATTCCTTTTATTTTCTCTACTATCTCTTCCTCTATTCCTTCTATTATCTCTATTTTCTCTACTATCTCTTCCTCTATTCCTTCTATTTTCTCTATTTTCTCTACTATCTCTTCCTCTATTCCATCTTTTTTCTCTATTTTCTCTACTATCTCTTCCTCTATTCCTTCTATTTTCTCTACTATCTCTTCCTCTATTCCTTCTATTTTCTCTACTATCTCTTCCTCTATTCCTTCTATTTTCTCTACTATCTCTTCCTCTATTCCTTCTATTTTCTCTACTATCTCTTCCTCTATTCCTTCTATTTTCTCTACTATCTCTTCCTCTATTCCTTCTATTTTCTCAACTATCTCTTCCTCTATTCCTTCTATTTTCTCAACTATCTCTTCCTCTATTCCTTCTATTTTCTCTACTATCTCTTCCTCTATTCCTTCTATTTTCTCTACTATCTCTTCCTCTATTCCTTCTATCTTCTCTACTATCTTTTCCTCTTTTCCTTCGATTTTCTCAACTATTTCTTCCTCTATTCCTTCTAATTTCTCTACTATCTCTTCCTCTATTCCTTCTATCTTCTCTACTATCTTTTCCTCTTTTCCTTCGATTTTCTCAACTATCTCTTCCTCTATTCCTTCTATTTTCTCTACTATCTCTTCCTCTATTCCTTCTATTTTCTCTACTATCTCTTCCTCTATTCCTTCTATTTTCTCTACTATCTCTTCCTCTATTCCTTCTATTTTCTCAACTATCTCTTCCTCTATTCCTTCTATTTTCTCTACTATCTCTTCCTCTATTCCTTCTATTTTCTCAATTATCTCTTCCTCTATTCCTTCTATTTTCTCTACTATCTCTTCCTCTATTCCTTCTATTTTCTCAACTATCTCTTCCTCTATTTCTTCGACTTTCTCAACTATCTCTACCTCTATTCCTTCTATTTTCTCAACTATCTCTTCCTCTATTCCTTCTATTTTCTCAACTATCTCTTCCTCTATTCCTTCTATTTTCTCTACTATCTCTTCCTCTATTCCTTCTATTTTCTCAACTATCTCTTCCTCTATTCCTTCTATTTTCTCTACTATCTTTTCCTCTTTTCCTTCGATTTTCTCAACTATCTCTTCCTCTATTCCTTTTATTTTCTCTACTATCTCTTCCTCTATTCCTTCTATTTTCTCAACTATCTCTTCTTCTGTTCCTTCTATTTTCTCAACTATCTCTTCCTCTATTCCTTCAATTTTCTCAACTATCTCTTCCTCTATTCCTTCTATTTTCTCAACTATCACTTCCTCTATTCCTTCTATTTTCTCAACTATCTCTTCCTCTATTCCTTCTATTTTCTCTCCTATCTCTTCCTCTATTCCTTCTTTTTTCTTTATTTTCTCTACTATCTCTTCCTCTATTCCTTCTGTTTTCCCTACTATCTCTTCCTCTATTCCTTCCTCTCATGCGTCACCTATAGCTAAGACCTCTCCACACGATACTGACCTCTCTTTTGCTCTCTATTTTCTTCTGTTGGAGCAGCGTCTAGAGGGCTTTTTCTGTTATTGTTTTACGCTTATAGCCCTTGAGCTTCCTCCCTTGCTGTATAGATATATATGAGAGGAGGAGAGAGGTGTTGGGTCAGGTTAGGCAAGGGTTAGGTTAGGTTAGGTAAGGCAAGGGTTAGGTTAGGTAAGGCAAGGGTTAGGTTAGGTAAGGCAAGGGTTAGATTAGGTTAGGTAAGGCAAGGGTTTGGTTAGGTTAGGTAAGGCAAGGGTTAGGTTAGGTAAGGCAAGGGTTAGATTAGGTTAGGTAAGGCAAGGGTTAGGTTAGGTAAGGCAAGGGTTAGATTAGGTTAGGGAGCCAGCGCCAAAACCGTCTCGCCAATCTAGTTTAGTATACCCTCGCAGGCCTTCTGTTCACTGCTCTTCCGTGCTTCCATGCTTCCTCTTCCTCCTCCTCTCACGTTTCTCCTTGACTGAGCCTTTTCAGTTTCTTCCCACGTTGTGTATTTTCTCTCCTCTCTCTCTCTCCATTTTCCTCCAATACTTGTGTCCTTGCTCTCTCTCTCTCTCTCTCTCTCTCTCTCTCTCTCTCTCTCTCTCTCTCTCTCTTTTTTTTCTTCTTTATTCTTTGCCTTGCCATTTTTTCCTCCTCCTCCTCCTCCTCCTCCTCCTCCTCCTTCTAATTCCTCATCTCCTGTTACCTCCTTTCGAACACCACCTGTTTTTCATCTCTCTCTCTCTCTCTCTCTCTCTCTCTCTCTCTCTCTCTCTCTCTCTCTCTCTCTCTCTCTCTCTCTCTCTCTCTCTCTCTCTCTCTCTCTCTCTCTCTCTCTCTCTCTCTCTCTCCTTTCCTAGTATCTCCTTCCTTTACTTTCCATTTAACTTCTTCCCTCCTTCCTCCTCCTTCTTCCACCCTCCTCCTCCTCCTCCTCCTCCTCCTCCTCCTCCTCCTCCTCCTCCTTCTTCTTTTCTTTTTCATTGACTCCTTTTTAATATATTTTCCTTTTGTTTCCTTTCGCTTTCTCATTCTCCTTATTCTCCTCCTCCTCCTCCTCTTGCTGTTCCTCTTCCTCTTCTTTTTCTTCTTCTTTTCCTCCTCCTCCTCCTCCTCCTCCTGTTTTTTCCTCTTCTCATCTTTCTCATCCTCTTTTCTTTTCCTCTCTTCCTCTTATTCCTTTCTCTTCCTCGTCCTACTCTTCCTCGTCCTCCTCCTCCTCCCTCCTCCTTTTCCTTTTTCCTTCTTCTCCTCTTCCTCCTTTCCTCCTACTCTTCCTGCTCCTTCTCCTCGTCCTTCTCCTCCTCTTCCTCCTCCTCCTCCTCCTCTTTCCTCTCAAGTATTGGGTGACCTTCCTTGAGTGACAGGAACCCAATGACGTCAGGAAGATAATAATAATAATAATAATAATAATAATAATAATAATAATAATAATAATAATAATAATAATAATAATAATAATAATAATAATAATAATAATAATAATAATAATAATGATAATGATGATAATAATGATAATGATAATAATAATAATAATAATAATAATAATAATAATAATAATAATAATAATAATAATAATAATAATAATAATAATAATAATAATAATAATAATAATAATAATAGTAATAATAATAAAAATACCACCACCACTACCACCACCACCACCACTAACAACAACAACAATCTAGGAGGAGGAGGAGGAGGAGGAGGAGGAGGGAGCAAAACAGAACGAAAGGAAAAGAGGAAGAAAAAGGAAGAAAAGGAGAAGGAGAAGGAGGAGGAAGTAGGAGAAGGAAGGGAGGGAAGAAGTCAGAAACCCAGACTCCTCCTCCTCCTCCTCCTCCTCCTCCTCCTCCTCCTCCTCCTCCTCCTCCGGTGTTACATCTAACTGGCTCGATGTCAGAAGCGGCGTATCTCAAGGATCAGTGCTTGGCCCCATGCTCTTCTTGATTTATGTTAATGATATCGTTGATGTGCTCACTTGCAAGATCTCAAAATTTGCTGATGACACAAAAATTGCTAGTTAAGTAACTGCGACACTCGACGGAGAACCTTTACAATCAGATCTAGATCGACTTGAACGTTGGGCCAATCAATGGCAAATGAAATTTAACGTTGACAAATGTAAAGTGTTGCACATCGGAAAAAATAACAATCGCGTTCGGTACGTAATGAATGGCCAACAACTTTCTACAGTAAGTAAAGAAAAGGATCTTGGAA
>NC_066513.1:2677988-2680422 GCF_024679095.1 Eriocheir sinensis
GAAAGGAAAGGAAAGGAAAGGAAAGGAAAGGAAAGGAAAGGAAAGGAAAGGGAAGGGAAGGAAAGGGAAGGGAAGGAAAGGATAGGAAGGAAATGCTAGGGAAGGGAAGGGAAGGGAAGGGAAGGAAGGGAAGGGAAGGGAAGGAAAGGGAAGGTATGGAAAGGGAAGGGAAGGACAGGGAAGGTATGGGAAGGGAAGGAGAAGAAAAAAAAATAATGGAAAAGAAGGGAAGGAAAAATATATGAACGTATAATCAAAGGAATACGTGTGTGTGTGTGTGTGTGTGTGTGTTGGTACTGTACACACATACACACACACACATTCGATATTGTTGTTGAGGCGTGGAGAACTCTTACATGCTATTATTTCCGGATCCAATTACCACTCTCTCTCTCTCTCTGTGTGTGTGTGTGTGTGTGTGTGTGTGTGTGTGTTTGGTTTCCAGCATGACAGGTCAACTACTGATGCTATATTTGTGATGAGGCAATTGCAGGAGAGATATAAGGCGTTTGACAGAGTTCCAAGAGAAGTGATAGCATGGGCTCTGAGAAGGCAGATGGTTCCTGAGAGATTGATCAAACTGGTGATGGCATTGTATGAAAAATCAACGAGTAAAGTGAAGGCTCCAGCTGAAATATCAGAGGAGTTTAGCATCAGAGTTGGTGTCCATCAAGGGCCAGCACTCCGCCCACTGCTGTTTATAGTAGTGATGCAGGAGGCTACGAAAGAAGCTAAAAGAGAGGGCCTGAAGGAGCTGTTGTATGCGGATGACCTGGTGTTAATGGCAGAATCGGAGGAGGAGGCAGTGGAAAAGTTCAGGGCGTGGAAGAGGGCAATGGAGAGAAGAGGGCTGAGGGTGAACCTGGAAAAGACAAAGGTCGTGATATCCGGACAGGAGCCGATGATAAGAATGAAGAGTGGGAGATATCCGTGCGGTTGCTGTGGAAGAGGGGTGAGAGAGAATTCGGTGTGGTGTGCAGGATGTGAAAGGTGGTGTCATCAGAGATGTTCGGGTGTAAGAGATGTGCGTAGAGCTGGTGTAGACTTCCGCTGTCTGACTTGTGTTGGAGGAGGAAGGACAGAGGTGGAGGTGAGGCAAGTGCGGATGGGTGAAGCCCCTGTAGAGGTAGTGGACAGCTTCTGCTACCTTGGGGATGCCGTACGGTGTGAAGGAGGAGCATAAGCTGCAGCGAGAGGGAGGATAGCTTGTGCTTGGAAGAGCTGGAGGGAGCTGGCAAGCTTATTAGTGAACCAGAATATCCCACTTGGCAGCAGAGCACAGGTGTACAGAGCGTGTGTGAGATCTGTGCTCCTGTTTGGGACAGAGACTTGGGCTACGACGAAACAGCTGGAAGCACTACTGATACGATGTGATGTGGAAATGCTTAGATATTTGATGGCAATCAGATGGCAAGATGGAATTTCAAATGAGGAAGTGGTGAGGAGGAGTGGCCTGGAGGGCCTGGAGGAGTTACTGAGTAAGACCAGATCAAGGTGGTTTGGACATGTGAGGAGAAGAACACATCCTGAGACGTGCACTGAACTTTGAGATAGAGGGCAGAAGACCACCAGGAAGGCCAAGGAAGACGTGGAGAAGGGTGGTGGAGGAAGATATGATATATATATATATATATATATATATATATATATATATATATATATATATATATATATATATATATATATATATATATATATATATATATATATATATATATATATATATATATATATATATATATATATATATATATATATATATATATATATATATATATATATATATATATATATATATATATATATATATATATATATATATATCCAGTTATATATATCCATATATACATATATACACCTGTTACGTCCACACCTGCACACCTATCCACACAGCACACACACACACACACACACACACACACATAAACACACACACACACACACACACACACACACACACACACATAAACATTTGTCTCCATATGTAGCTATCCATCATTCACACACACACACACACACACACACACACACACACACACACACACACACACACACACACACACACACACAGGCCCGGCCTTTCCATGTTCCTTGCTTACAGAAGCGAAAGACATGAATGAGAAAACTCGATGTAGAGGGGGAGGCGCTTACTCTTAAAAGCTTTCCTTGATAATGCACAGTTAACTCCCCCCCCCCCTCCCCCCCCCCACACACACACACCAAGGACACACGGGGCCTGTGTGCTCCCCTCTTAGCAACGTGGAGGTAACACATTCACCTTCATTCCCCGCGAGAGCCTTCCCCTGCCCTCCCTCTGTGGTGTTTGCCGATCCACGGGTGGGTAAGGAGGTTTAGGGAGCCCCCACATAGCTCGTAACTAAAGAAGTAATATATAATAAGATCGCAGATCGTCATTATTAAACAGCCCTGGCGT
>NC_066513.1:2680522-2688022 GCF_024679095.1 Eriocheir sinensis
AATCAATCAGGTTCCAATGAGTGTTTCTTAAGGTTCAAAGCGCAGAAGAAGGGTCAAACTACCGGAAGGGTCATAAAACTACCCCTGGAAATGCCCAAGACTTCTATGAAAGCCTTGTCAACAAATTCCAAAGGCCGTAAAGGAGATCAGTCGGGTTCCAATGGGCGTTTCTTTATATTCAAAGTGCTAAAGAATGATCAAACTACCGGAAGGGTCATAAAACTACCCCTGGAAATGCCCAAGACTTCTATGAAAGCCTTGTCAACAAATTCCAAAGGGCGTAAAGGAGATCAGTCGGGTTCCAATGGGCGTTTCTTTATATTCAAAGTGCTAAAGAATGATCAAATTACCGGAAGGGTCATAAAACTACCCTTGGAAATCCCCAAAACTCCCACGAAAGCCTTGTCAACAAACTCCAAAGGGCGAAAGGGAGATCAGTCGGGTTCCAATGAGTGTTTCTTTAGGTTCAAGGTGCAAAATAACGACCAAAATACCGGAAGGGTCATAAAACTACCCCAGGAAATGCCCAAGACTACTACGAAAGCCTTGTCAACAAACTCCAAAGGGCGAAAGGGAGATCAGTCGGGTTCCAATGAGTGTTTCTTTAGGTTCAAGGTGCAGAATAACGACCAAAATACCGGAAGGATCATAAAACTACCCCTGGAAATGCCTAAGAATCCCACGAAAGCCTTGTCAACAAATTCCAAAGGGCGAAAGGGAGATCAGTCGGGCTCCAATGAGTGTTTCTTTAGGTTCAAGGTGCAAAATAACGACCAAAATACCGGAAGGGTTATAAACTACCCCTGGAAATGTCCAAGACCCCCACGAAAGCCTTGTCAACAAACTCCAAAGGGCGAAAGGGAGATCAGTCGGGTTCCAATGAGTGTTTCTTTAGATTTAAGGTACATAAGCACGATCAAACTACCGGAAGGGTCATAAAACTACCCCAGGAAATGCCCAAGACTCCCACGAAAGCCTTGTCAACAAATTTCAAAGGCCGTAAAGGAGATCAGTCGGGTTCTAATGTAGGGTTGCACCGATAAGCAATTTGGCCGATTACCGATTACCGATTAATCGGTAACCAATAATCGGCCGATACCGATTAATCGGCCGATTATTTATAAATTGTAAATGTGATTAATCTTCATTAATTATTGGACACTGGTACCACAAAGTTAAAGACATACCGTAACCCACATGTTTACAACTTTGTTTACTGCCCAACTGTCATCTGCATGGAGAACAAATACGTCTAGTAATTTGTTACTTATAATTTAGCCTTGCTTTGTGGAAACATCCTGATTTTAATATGTTAGAATTTCCCAGTTTTCTCGTTCTTGTGGTGATCCTAGATGCTACTAGAAATGGTAGTGTACAGAAGGTTTATCAATCTCTCAAGTCTTCTACTAATTTACTGTCCTATGCACGGCAGGCTTGGTGAAGGACATTACTCAGTTACTGTGCTAAGCAAGTTGAAATAAGCATATCATTTTTCTTGGTTGTAATATAAAGTAATATGTTGATTTTTTTTTCTAGTTTCAAAGTTGAAGCAAATACCAGTGCTTCAGTTCATATCATAATTTTATATATCAATTTGAATTACATAATATACATTTGCATAGGGACTTGTTGGAAATAAATGCTGTGGAAAGGTATTAGAGTTTTGGTAACATCACCATCCTTACATTAACATTATTAGTACTGTGCTATGTACACTGTATTATAAAAGAGAGAAAAAATAATAATCGGCCCCGATTAATCGGTCAAAAGACCGATTACCGATTAATCGGCAAAGTGGCCGATTAGGCCGATTACCGATTACTTACCGATTAATCGGTGCAACCCTATTCTAATGAGTATTTCTTTAGATTCAAGGTATAAAAGCACGATCAAAATACCGGAAGGGTCATAAAACTACCCCAGTAAATGCCCAAGACGCCTACGAAAGCCTTGTTAAATATGTGTGCCTGGACGCGGAGAGGTTAAAGAATACGGCCCACAGAACTATGCTTACAAGTTACTGGGGAAGACACTAAGGGCCGTATTACTAAACATTTCGTCGCCCAAGTTCACATATTTGACAAGGCTTTCGTAGGAGTTTGTGGCATTTCCAGAAGTAGTTTTATGACAATGGTGGTAGTCTGACCCTTCTTCTGTACCATGAACCTAAAGAAACACTCATTAAAACCCGAATGATCCCCACTTTGACCTTTAGAAATAGTTCATGTGACAAGCGAATGTGTCTAATATTACCGACCTAAGAACACAAAAACCAGTATTCTTAAACGTATCCGCGCCTCAGTTCGCCTGTTTGAAAAAAAAGCCTCTTGTATAAGTTGCTGAGGTTTTCACGGACTGTTTTGTGATCCTAGTGATAGTTTTACCCGATTTCTGCATCATGAACACCCATGAAAACCTGGTCAATCTTCTCTGCGGCCTTGAGAAATGGTCGTAATGGGAGTCCGATGCGTTCAAGAATATGGATTTAATTATTTTGACACTGTGCATATCAATAAATTATAAAAATTGTGGTTGCCTTTATTCCGATGTCAAACAGAGGGCGAATTGATGGATGTTGAGAGAGAGAGAGAGAGAGAGAGAGAGAGAGAGAGTAGCAGCTTAGGTTCATGTTGTCACTTCTCTTAATTAACACGTTTTTGTCTTGTATTGAACGTGTCACAGTTTCGACGCCCGCGAGGCCTCGGCGGGACACCACAAGGTCCACGAGAACTCCAGCCTCGGCAGACGGTCACGCTTCACCCTCGAGGCGCTGCGGCGGAACTTTCAGGTAATGGAGGGACAGTTCTCAAGGGATTATGAAACAGGAAAGGAAGAAGGGAAAGACAAGCTGGTAACGAAAGGGAAAAGTAGTTTGAAGAAGAAAGAAGACTGGCAGGTAATTTTAGGGTAGTTTCTTTTTAATATCAATGGGAACAGCTCAGGCGCATTAAAAAAAAATGAAGACTGGAATGGCAAGCTAGTACCAGAAGGGAAAAGTAATTTGAAGAAGAAAGAAGAGTAACAGGTAATTTTAGGGTAGTTTCTTTTATACATCAATGGGAACAGCTCAGGCGCATTAAAAAAGAAAATAAGCAGAAAAGGAAGATGATTATTCCAAGCTAATAACAGAAGGGAAAGTAATTTGAAGAAGAAAAGGAGACGAGCTGGTAATTTTAGGGTAACCTTTTTTACATCAATTTAAAAAGCAGAAAATACAGATGGGAATGACAAGCCAGTAACAGAAAGGGAAGGTAATTTGAAGAAAGAAGGAAGAGAAGCAGGAAACCATAGGGAAAAGGGATGTTGAAAGGGACAAGCAGAATGGGGAAGCAGACATGGACGGCTGAGGAGAGGACAGAGAGGGACAGACAGAGGGCCAGTTCGACGGTCCACCACAGGGTCATTGTAAGGGAATGGAAGTGTCGAGCTGGTAACAAAAGGGGAAGGTAATAGGAAAAAGGAACAAACAAACAAACAAACAAAACAAAACAAATTATGGAGATGTACAGAAATGTGGAAATGAGGGTTAAAACTGCAGCAAGCATGACTGAGAGTTTTGATGTGAGGGTTGGGCTACACCAAGGTTCAGCCCTCAGCTCTTTTCTCTTTAATATAGTATTTGATGTGTTGACGGAGGGCGTAAGAAGAGGAGTGCCATTGGACATTATGCATGCGGATGATGTTGTGTTGGTTGGTGAATCAAAACAAGAAGTGGAGGAGAGGATGGAGGAGTGGCGTATAGCACTGGAGAGGCGGGGAATGCGAATAAGCAGAAGTAAGACGGAATATATGGTGATGACAGACCAGGATCAAGGCAGGAACAGGGACATGAGGAGCATAACATTAGATGGCCAGTCTCTGAATAGCGTGAAGGACTTCAGATATCTAGGTTCAACGGTTGCGGCAGATGGAAATGAAGAGGCGGGAGTTACAAGAAGGATACAGGCGGGATGGAATAATTGGCGTGATATGTCAGGAGTCCTCGGTGACAAGCGAATGCCAATGAAATTAAAAGGGAAAGTGTACAGAACAGTGGTGAGACCAGCTATGACATATGGCCTAGAAACTGTGCCAATGAAGAAGAGTAGGGAAAGAAAATTGGAAGTGGCAGAAATGAAAATGCTGAGATGGATGAGTGGAGTGACAAGAAAGGACAGGATTAAGAATGAAGTCATAAGAGGTACAATTAAGGTAACAAGTGTGGGTAAGAAGGTGCAGGAAGCGAGACTGAGATGGTTTGATCATGCCATGAGGAGAGAGGAAGGGAGTTGTGAAAGGCAGATAATGGACATGGAAGTGGGTGGCAGAAGGAAGAGAGGAAGACCCAGGACGAGATGGAAGGACTGTGTTGTGGCGGACAGAAAGGAGAAGAACTTGGACCTTGAAGTGGCGGAGGACAGGGTTAAATGGAGGAGACTCATCAAAAACAGCGACCCCGTATAGAAACGGGATAATAATGCTGCGGAAGAAGAAGAATAGGAAAAAGGAAGGAAGACAATCAGGACACCATAGGAAAAAGGGGCGTTGAAAGGGACAGGCAGAAAGGGCAAAACATAGCCGGCTGAGGAGAGGACACAGAGACGGTCCACCACAGAGTCATTGTAAGCGGATGGAAGTGTCAAGCTGGTAACAAAAGGGGAAGGTAATAGGAGAAAGAAAGGAAGACAAGCAGGAAACCATAAGGAAAAAGGGCGCTGAAAGAGACAGGCAAAAAGGGGAAGACATAGGTGGCTGAGGAGAGGACGGGGAGAGAGAGGGACAGACATAAAGACATGCAGGAAATCAGAGGGAAAAGGGACGTGAAAGAGACAGACGGAAAGGGAAAAACACGGAAGGGTGAGGAGAGGACAGAGAGAGAGAGGGACAGACAGAGGGCCAGTTCGACGGTCCACCAGAGTCATTGTCAGGGGATGGAAGTGTCAAGCTGTAAACAGAAGGGGAAGGTAATAGGAAGAAGGAAGGAAGACAAGCAGGAAATTATAGGAAAAAGGGGCATTGAAAGAGACAGGCATAAAGAGGAAGCAGATATGGACGGCTGAGAAATGGACGCGGGGGGGGGGGGAGAGAGAGAGAGAGAGAGAGAGAGAGAGAGAGAGAGAGAGAGAATTTTACCGTCCCTTTGTTCTATGTATACCGTAGTGTCTTGATGTTTCAATAAAAAAAAGGAGATAAGAGAGAGAGAGAGAGAGAGAGAGAGAGAGAGAGAGAGAGAGAGAGAGCCAGTTCGACGCTCCAACACAGTCATTGTCAACACTCAAACCAAACTGTATCCTCCTCACTAATCCTTTACTTCTACTTAGTACCAGACACTAAAGAAGGGATTTCGTGAGTGGTTTACCAAAATTTCCTTCTCTTTATATGAACGCCAAACTCTATACAGGGAACTTTCGTGCCTAATATTTTGTGTTTGTTTGGGCAGATTACGAGCTTGTGGTAAATGTCTGTGATGGTGCCTTGTTTTCCAGACTCCACTCGCCTCAAACTTCCTCTCTCTCTCTCTCTCTCTCTCTCTCTCTTTACTATTTTATCTCCACTATCATCCCTTTCCGTTTGTCCTTTTAATGTTCTATCTAAAATCATTCCTTCCTTCAAAATTCGATATCTTTCTTTAGTATTCTCTCGGTGCTCTCTGACGCTTCTTTCTCTTACGACAATCATTTCCAAAGGTCAAAGAAAGAGGTTAAACGCGTCCCCATGAGCGTCTCTTTTCGTTCACGGTCCAGAAACTTTGTCGAACTACCACCAAAGAGAGAGAGAGAGGGAAAAAAGTAGAAGGGAAATTGGAAGCAAAGGAAAGCAAGGGGCAGGGAAAGGAGGATAACACAGGCAAGAAAAGGGTAATAGAGGAGAGTGGAAAGAGAAAATAAAAACCGACACGAGACGCCACTCTTTCAATCTGTCGAGTGAGGGAAAGCTTGGCAGGACGGTCGGTATGCTGAGATTCTTCCGCCTCTTACATCCACTATTTCCAGAGGCCAAAAAGGGAGTTCAGTTGGGTTCTAATGAGTTCAGTTGGGTTCTAATGAGTTCAGTTGGGTTCTAATGAGTTCAGTTGGGTTCTAATGAGTTCAGTTGGGTTCTAATGAGTTCAGTTGGGTTCTAATGAGTTCAGTTGGGTTCTAATGAGTTCAGTTGGGTTCTAATGAGTTCAGTTGGGTTCTCATGAGCTCAGTTGAGTTCTAATGAGTTCAGTTGGGTTCTAATGAGTTCAGTTGGGTTCTAATGAGTTCAGTTGGGTTCTAATGAGTTCAGTTGGGTTCTAATGAGTTCAGTTGGGTTCTAATGAGCTCAGTTGGGTTCTAATGAGTTCAGTTGGGTTCTAATGAGTTCAGTTGGGTTCTAATGAGTTCAGTTGGGTTCTCATGAGTTCAGTTGGGTTCTAATGAGTTCAGTTGGGTTCTCATGAGTTCAGTTGGGTTCTAATGAGTTCAGTTGGGTTCTAATGAGTTCAGTTGGGTTCTCATGAGTTCAGTTGAGTTCTAATGAGTTCAGTTGGGTTCTAATGAGTTCAGTTGGGTTCTAATGAGTTCAGTTGGGTTCTAATGAGTTCAGTTGGGTTCTAATGAGTTAAGTAGGGTTCTAATGAGTTCAGTTGGGTTCTCATGAGTTCAGTTGGGTTCTAATGAGTTCAGTTGGGTTCTAATGAGTTCAGTTGGGTTCTCATGAGTTCAGTTGGGTTCTAATGAGTTCAGTTGGGTTCTAATGAGTTCAGTTGGGTTCTCATGAGTTCAGTTGGGTTCTAATGAGTTCAGTTGGGTTCTCATGAGTTCAGTTGGGTTCTAATGAGTTCAGTTGGGTTCTAATGAGTTCAGTTGGGTTCTAATGAGTTCAGTTGGGTTCTAATGAGTTCAGTTGGGTTCTAATGAGTTCAGTTGGGTTCTAATGAGTTCAGTTGGGTTCTAATGAGTTCAGTTGGGTTCTAATGAGTTCAGTTGGGTTCTAATGAGTTCAGTTGGGTTCTAATGAGTTTTTAAGGTTCACTGTACAGAAGAAGTGTCAAACTACCACCAAAACTACCCATAGAAACGCTCACAAATCCCATGAAGGCCTTGTTGAATGTGTGTGCTTGGGCTTGGCCGTGTGTAGCGACTGGGCAGGAGGAGACACGCGCGGATGAGTGAGGGAAAGCTTGTCAGGACCAATGTCAATATAAGTAATATGTCGGGACACGCTCATCGCGGGGGAGGGAGTATGAGGGAGGGATGGGAGGTATAACTGTGACGTATCATGGGGTGTCGATGACAGAAAATGGATGAAGTAATGCTTGAGCAGAGACTACAGTAAAATGTCAACTTTTAACGTTTATTTAGCTCTTACATTAATTTTTTTTTACCACACTAAATCTAATGTTACAGGTTGATTTTTTTATGGTGAAGACTTGGTAATAGGTTAATTTTCATGACGATCAAGAATCGATCGATTTAACAATTCGTTTATGAAAAGTTAGGATGGAAAACTGGTCTACCGATAGACTTATATGGTTTCCTTACTCTTCACATG
>NC_066513.1:2693022-2718022 GCF_024679095.1 Eriocheir sinensis
ATTAGAACCCGACAGATCACCTTTTAGACGACCATTCTTCTGTACCATGACCTAAAGAACACTCATTAGAACCCGACAGATCACCTTTTAGACGACCATTCTTCTGTACCATGACCTAAAGAACACTCATTAGAACCCGACAGATCACCGTTTAGACGACCTTTCTTCTGTACCATGACCTAAAGAACACTCATTAGAACCCGACAGATCACCTTTAGACGACCATTCTTCTGTACCATGACCTAAAGAACACTCATTAGAACCCGACAGATCACCTTTAGACGACCATTATTCTGTACCATGACCTAAAGAACACTCATTAGAACCCGACAGATCACCTTTTAGACGACCTTTCTTCTGTACCATGACCTAAAGAACACTCATTAGAACCCGACAGATCACCTTTTAGACGACCATTCTTCTGTACCATGACCTATAAAACACTCATTAGAACCTGACTGATCACCTTTTAGACGACCCTTCTTCTGTACCATGACCTAAAGAACACTCATTAGAACCCGACTTATCACCTGTTTGACGACCATTCTTCTGTACCATGACCTAAGAAACACTCATTAGAACCCGACAGATCACCTTTTAGACGACCATTCTTCTGTACCATGACCTATAAAACACTCATTAGAACCTGACAGATCACCTTTTAGACGACCTTTCTTCTGTACCATGACCTAAAGAACACTCATTAGAACCCGACAGATCACCTTTTAGACGACCATTCTTCTGTACCATGACCTAAAGAACACTCATTAGAACCCGACAGATCACCTTTTAGACGACCATTCTTCTGTACCATGACCTAAAGAACACTCATTAGAACCCGACAGATCACCTTTTAGACGACCATTCTTCTGTACCATGACCTAAAGAACACTCATTAGAACCCGACAGATCACCTTTTAGACGACCTTTCTTCTGTACCATGACCTAAAGAACACTCATTAGACCCCGACAGATCACCTTTTAGACGACCTTTTTTCTGTACCATGACCTATAAAACACTCATTAGAACCCGAGTGATCACCTGTTTGACGACCATTCTTCTGTACCATGACCTAAAAAACACTCATTAGAACCCGACAGATCACCTTTTAGACGACCTTTTTTCTGTACCATGACCTAAAGAACACTCATTAGAACCCGACAGATCACCTTTTAGACGACCATTCTTCTGTACCATGACCTAAAGAACACTCATTAGAACCCGAGTGATCACCTGTTTGACGACCATTCTTCTGTACCATGACCTAAAAAACACTCATTAGAACCAGACTGGTCACCTGTTTGACGACCATTCTTCTGTACCATGACCTAAAGAACACTCATTAGAACCCGACTGATCACCTTTTTCACGACCATTCTTCTGTACCATGACCTAAAAAACGCTCATTAGAAATCAACCGATCTTTTTGACGACCCTTCTGTACCATGACTTATAAAACACTCATTAGAACTCTGACTTATCTTCTTTTCGGCCTTTAGCAATTGTTGATGTGAGAGGCGGAACCGTCAAGAAATACCGACTTCACTGAGGGACATATTCTTAAACATTTCGGCGCCAAATCTTACATATTTGACACGTCGTTTCGAAGGAGTTTTGAGGATTTCCAAGGGTAGTTTTATGACCCTGGTGGTAGTCTAACTCTTCCTCTGTACCATGACCCTAAAATAACACTCATTAGAACCCGACTGATCTACTTTTCGGGCTTTTGAAATATCTGATGTGAGGGAGGCAGCGTTTGGGTATAGCGACTTCACTGAGGGTCATATTCTTAAACGTCTTTTGGAACTATCTGATGTGAGGGAGGCAGCGTTTGAGAAGTGACCTGACAAGCGTCCCCTTACTCGAGAGATTGTAAAGAATAGCGTTTCGGATCTTTCTTTCCTTTCTCTTTCCACTCCCTCTCATTTCCTCTTTCCCCTTCTCTCCTTTCCTCTTTCAACTCTTCTCCTTTCCTCTTTCCCCTCTTCTCCTTTCCTCTTTCAACTCTTCTCCTTTCCTCTTTCCCCTCTTCTCCTTTCCTTTTATTCCCTCTGTTATCGTCCTTTCCCTGCCCTTTGCCTTCCTTTGCCGCCGAAATCCCCGCTACTTTTTTTTCCTCTCTCAGTTCTGGTCTCTGGAGTATTCAAATATTCCTGCTGCATAATTTATTTTCCCGGAGCTATTATTGAATCTCTCTCTCTCTCTATCTATATATCTATCTATCTAACTATCTATCTATCTATCTATCTATCTATCTATCTCTATATCTATCTCTATCTATCTATCTATCTATCAATCTATCTATCTATTTAAACTTTTTTTTATAGGGGCTGTGATTAACGATATTTTCCCATTATCATTTTTTTCGCCCTTGAGCTGTTTCCTTTACTGTAAAAAAATCTAACTATCTATCTATCTGTCCATCTATCTATGTCCATCTATCCACTCTTCTATTCATCTATCTCTCTTATCTATCTATCTATTAACCTTTGTATCTCTTTAGTCTGCCTCTACCTAACCTCCCTTTCCTATCTAATCACCCATCCAATTGCTCCTCGCCCCTACAGACGCGCGTGGGCTTCCTGGAGGTGAAGGACGTGACTCTCGCGGACGCCGGCAACTACACGTGCAGGGTGGACTTCATGACGTCACGGACCATGATGAGTCTCGTCCGGCTTTACGTGCACGGTGAGTGAGTAGCGTGTCGGGGAGGGGTGAGAAGAGGGGAAGGGCGGGGGAAAGTTGTGTGAGAGTGTGTCTGTGTGTGTGTGTGTGTGTGTGTGTGTGTGTGTGTGTGTGTGTGTGTGTGTGTGTGTGTGTGTGTGTGTGTGTGTGTGTGTGTGTGTGTGTGTGTGTGTGTGTGTGTAGATTATGTCCCCAAGTAGTAGTTTAACCCTTCTTCTGTACCATGAACCCCCCCAAAAAAAAGATAATCTCATGACAGCCCGACGGATCTCCTTTTTTGGACTTTGGAAACAGCTGATGTGAGGGGCGGAAGCGTCTGAGAATACCGACCTAACACTGGGTTATTCTTATTTATTCTTGATTCTTATTCTTGATTGCTCTTTTTTTACCTTTATTATGAACCTATGACCGTATGATTCGCCGTTAAAGAGGCTAGGGCACAATCTTGTCTTTCTCTCTCATGAAAGTAATATCACTCTTCATCTAACTTGTCTCTTCATCTAACTTGTCAACACACTCTTCATCTAACTTCTCTTCATCTAACTTGTCAACACACTCTTCATCTAACTTGTCTCTTCATCTAACTTGTCAACACACTCTTCATCTAACTTCTCTTCATCTAACTTGTCAACACACTCTTCATCTAACTTGTCTCTTCATCTAACTTGTCAACACACTCTTCATCTAACTTGTCTCTTCATCTAACTTGTCAACACACTCTTCATCTAACTTGTCAACACACTCTTCATCTAACTTGTCTCTTCATCTAACTTGTCAACACACTCTTCATCTAACTTGTCTCTTCATCTAACTTGTCAACACACTCTTCATCTAACTTGTCTCTTCATCTAACTTGTCAACACACTCTTCATC
This sequence comes from Eriocheir sinensis, assembly GCF_024679095.1. Lineage (NCBI taxonomy): Eukaryota > Metazoa > Arthropoda > Malacostraca > Decapoda > Varunidae > Eriocheir > Eriocheir sinensis. Next base: position 2,696,582 of record NC_066513.1, read on the forward strand.
TAACTTGTCTCTTCGTCTAACTTGTCAACACACTCTTCATCTAACTTGTCTCTTCATCTAACTTGTCAACACACTCTTCATCTAACTTGTCAACACACTCTTCATCTAACTTGTCAACACACTCTTCATCTAACTTGTCTCTTCATCTAACTTGTCAACACACTCTTCATCTAACTTGTCAACACACTAATAATATTTTTCTCCATCAAGCTTCTAACACACGTAGCACAATTCCCTGTTACCTATATTCTTTCCATCACCATAAGACGCTTTCGGCTCTCACAACAAATATATCCTAAGGCCACAAAGGAGATTGGTCGGGTTCTCATGAGTGTTTTTCACGTTATGGTGCAGAAGCCTCGTCAAACAGTTACTAGGCTCATAAAGCTACCCATGGAAATTCTAACACAACCTAACTTTAGTATGACTGTGTGAGCCCCCAGGTTTGAGGATACGGGCCCAGAAAAGCATAGTAAAGAACGACCATTTGTGTTTTCAGACAGCTTTAAACTATCACTAGGCTCATAAAGCTACCCACGGAAACAATAACATAACCTCCATCCAGTGTGAGTGTGTGAGCCCCCAAATGTTTGAAGATAAGGGCCCCGAAAAGCATAGCAAAGCACCAACATTATAGACAGCTTTAAACTATCACTAGGCTCATAAAGCTACCCATGGAAATACTAACACAACTTCCATCTAGTGTGAGTGTGTGAGCCCCCAAATGTTTGAGGATACGGGCCCAGAAAAGCCTAGTAAAGAACGCTCATTACAGACACCGTTAAACTATCACTTGCCTCATAAAGCTACCCATGGAAATACTAACACAACTTCCATCCAGTGTGAGTGTGTGAGCCCCCAAATGTTTGAGGATAAGGGCCTCGAAAAGCATAGCAAAGCACCAACATTATAGACAGCTTTAAACTATCACTAGGCTCATAAAGCTACCCATGGAAATACTAACACAACTTCCATCTAGTGTGAGTGTGTGAGCCCCCAAATGTTTGAGGATACGGGCCCAGAAAAGCCTAGTAAAGAACGCTCATTACAGACACCGTTAAACTATCACTTGCCTCATAAAGCTACCCATGGAAATACTAACACAACCTCCATCCAATTTGAGTGTGTGAGCCCCGATATGTTTAAGAATAGGTCCCTCAAAAAGCATAGTAAGGCACCAACATTACAGAGAGGGTTACACAATCACTAGGCTCGTAAAGTTACCCATGGAAACACTAACACAACCTCCATCTAGTGTGAGTATGTGAGCCCCCAAATGTTTAAGAACAGGTCCCCCGAAAATCATAGTAAATAACGATCATTACAGACAGAGTTAAACTATCACAAGGCTCATAAAGCTACCCCTGTAAAAACCTCCATCCAGTTTGAGTGTGTGAGCCCGGAAATGTTAAAAAAATAATCCCTAGGAAAGCATAATAAACCACCAACATTACAGACAGACTTAAACAATCACTAGGCTCGTAAAACTACCCATGGCAATACTAACACAACCTCCATCCAGTTTGAGTGCATAATAAAAGTAAAACTACTCCATCCAGTTTGAGTGTGTGAGCCCGGAAATGTTAAAAAAATAATCCCCCGAAAAGCATAATAAACCACCAACATTACAGACAGACTTAAACTATCACTGGGCTCGTAAAACTACCCATGTAAATACTAACACAACCTCCATCCAGTTTGAGTGTGTGAGCCCGGAAATGTTAAAAAAATAATCCCTAGAAAAGCATAATAAACCACCAACATTACAGACAGACTCAAACTATCACTAGGCTCGTAAAACTACCCATGGCAATACTAACACAACCTCCATCCAGTTTGAGTGTGTGAGCCCGGAAATGTAAAAAAATAATGCCCAGAAAAGCATAATAAACCACCAACATTACAGACAGACTCAAACTATCACTAGGCTCGTAAAACTACCCATGGAAATACAAACACAACCTCCATCCAGTGTAAGTGTGTAAGCCCCGAAATCTTTGAGTATAAGGGAACAGACAAACATAGTAAAGCAGTATACAGACAGCCATGACCTTTTTATCATATACTAGAAGCTGAATTTAAAAGCAGCATTATCCTTTTCGAGAGGAGATCCGCGGCCTCGAGATCTTTGACAACGACGAGAGGCTGATCCAGGGCGAGGTGGGGCCGCTCCTGCTGTCCTCGCGCCTGGTGCTGTCCTGCCGGGCCTACGGGGGTGAGTAGCGGCTGATTGCTTTAACCCGGTAGCTGCGGGGATCATGTTTCTTAAAGGGTTCCGCTCTCCCTCTCAGCAAAAAAAATGAGAAAAAATCATCACTCACACAAACCATTTCATAATATATATCAACGCATTTGTGATCAGTTTCTGCATCATTTATTTTTGGGGGTCTATATCATGGCACAAATTTGGCCCGTCGCTGCTACATGATAAAGCCACAAATTTGGCCCCTCGCTGCTACCGGGTTAATGTTCCCTATCACACTTGGCTTTTATTCCCCTCCATTCCCTTCCCTCGCAGCCCCCCTTTCTTCTCTTCCACACCTTAATTCCACTTTTGGGACGGAGCTAGGTGGAGGTGTTGGAGCTTCACATATTTAGTCCACATACTACAAACTTAAAAGTGGTAAGTGATATAAAGTGCTTGAAGTGTAAAAAGTGATAAATATTCAACAAAGACAGCTAAACAAGCCTTGAAAAACGGGTAAAAAAGATCAGCCACACTATTATGGATGTAGAATATTATGATGTTTAAAAGAATCGTGTGTGTTTGTGTGTGTTTGTGTTTGTGTGTGTGTGTGTGTGTGTGTGTGTGTGTGTGTGTGTGTGTGTGTCGCATAAGAAAACACCAAACGGAATATGAAATCACTGTTACTTTTACTGTTGTTGTTGTTGTTGTTGTTGTTGTTGTTGTTGTTGTTGTTGTTGTTGTTGTTGTTGTTGTTGTTGTTGCTGTCGTCTTATATCTCTGTGACGCACCATTTCTCTTTTTACTTTTTTGCTTTGTCTGTCTACACCTTCGCTTAAATCTCTCTCTCTCTCTCTCTCTCTCTCTCTCTCTCTCTCTCTCTCTCTCTCTCTCTCTCTCTCTCTCTCTCTCTCTCTCTCTCTCTCTCTCTCTCTCTCTCTCTCTCTCTCTCTCTCTCTTTTCACAGCGCCACACTTCCACACGCATTCAGGCTCTAAGCTGTGAGTCAAAACGACCTATAAAGCGACATTTTTGAGCCCAAGTTTAAAATTTACTATTCAAATTATCGCCAGAATTAGAGGAGGAGGAGGAGGAGGAGGAGGAGAGACTTTTTTTTTTTTTTTGTGTGTGTGTGTGTAATTCACCTCTTGGTCTGCTGCGGGTCCCTCTCGAGACAGCCAGCCGTTCCCCTACGGAGGAGCACAGAGCTCATAGTACCGACCTTTGGGTAGGACTGAGACCACTCACACACAACACACCGCGACAACGAGGTCACAACTCCTTGCCTGACGTCGCGTACCTACTCACTGCTAGGTGAACAGGAGCTACACGTGAAAGAAGATAAACCCAACTTATCTTCACCAGGCCGGGGAATTGAACTCCGGTCCTTCTGGTTGTGAGGCAGACGCTCTATCCACTGAGCTACCGGTGTGTGTGTGTGTGTGTGTGTGTGTGTGTGTGTGTGTGTGTGTGTGTGTGTGTGTGTTTGTGTATTTACCTAGTTGTGACATACGGGAAAAAAGCTACGCTCGCACTGTGTGTGTGTGTGTGTGTGTGTGTGTGTGTGTCAATCATCCTGTCGATCTTTCAGACTGTTTTGTAGATTTTTTTCATGTCTGGCATTGTGTTTAACTTTTTTTAATTCTCTCTCTCTCTCTCTCTCTCTCTCTCTCCTTCCCCCTGCCCACCGCCACTGCAGGTCACCCTTCCCCTGAGGTGCGATGGGTCTCAGCAGGCCAGCAACTCATGCAGCCAAGAATCACGCCTCTCTTCGAAGAGCCTCTGCAGTTCGTTAGCGGTCACCCCGTGTCTGTGCGTAGCGCGGAGCTAGAGCTGCCCGTGCTAACAAGGGAGGACGATGGGCGGCGGCTGCGCTGTGAGGCAAGAAGCACCAACCTAACGCTGGGCTTGCATAAGGAAGTCACTGTCACCATGCATCGTGAGTGTTGCTTGTCTGGCTGGGTTGGATTGGGTTGGGTTGGGTTAGGTTTGGGTTGGGTTGGGTTGGGTTGAGTAAAGTATGGGTTTGATTTGGTTGGCTTTGGTTGGGTTAGGTTGGGTTGATTTGACTATTTCCATTGCTTCAGTCGCTATAACAACAACTACAGCTACTCTACGACTATACTACTACTACTACTACTACTACTACTACTACTACTATTATTGCTGCTACTACTAATAAAATCACTGATACTGTTAATACTACAACCTCTATTGCTACACCTACTACTCTACTACTATACTTTTACCGCTACTACCACCACCACCACTACTACTACTATTACTTATCCTACTACTACTACTACTACCACTAACAATAATACTGCTACTACCATCCCTAAAATTCATTCAACCACCACCACCACCATCACCACCAACACAACCACCAACACCAACAACATCAACACCAGCACCAACACTCGCAACTTTCACCGGCCCGGCAGCAAAGCAACATCAGTTCTCCCGAGCGCGCTGCTCCGCGAAGAGTAATTATGACGAGTGGAAATCAGCGGCACGTACCACTAATAGTTTTCGAAAGAGCAGGGCAGAGCAGGGCAGAGCAGGGCAGAGCAGGTCGTCCGCTATTCGTCCGCTTTTCGCCTCATGAATGTCGGATGCTTTTTGACTTTAATATAGCACTGTCTTCAAAAAGCAAAAAGGTTCCTTGAATGAAGCTATAGTATGTATAACCATTCCAAAGCCTATTAACTAAAATAGGTGCTTCATTAAGAGAGAGACAGACAAACAGACAGACAGATAGACAGACGGACGCAGATAGACAGACAGGCAGACATACATACATACAGACCGACAGACAGATAGACAGGCAAACACAGACAGGAAGAGGAGAAGGAGGAGGAGGAGGAAATATGGACTAGCAGGCAGCAGAAAGCCTGTTGGCTCATAACTAGGCTGCCTGCTTTCAGTGATTTAATCAATCCGTTTGCCATAGGAGTGGCTTGCAGGGAAGGATTAAAGCACTTGTGCACCTACTCTTGGATACGTTCAGTTCACTCCCGATGCAGCAAAGTGGCGATCAATGCGTTTCTTGAAGGAGTTGATGGTCTCTGCGCTAACCACTTCTGCAGGGAGGCCGTTCCAGTGACGAACAACTCTATTCGAGAAATAACTCCTGCCGATGTCGGTATTGGATCGCTTTGCTTGAATTGTTTTTCCGTTGTTTCTTGTCCTCAGGTTAGTTTGTAGCGTGAAGAGTATGGAGTGATCAACGTTGCTGAGCTTGTTCAGGTACTTAAAGACTTGTATCATGTCTCCCCGCAGTCGTCTCTTTTCCAACGTGAAAAGGTTGAGTCGTTCGAGTCGCTCTTCGTAGGGCTGTACACTCAAGTAATTCAATGTCTTTCCTGTAATTTGGAGACCAGAATTGCACGGCGTCATACAGGTGGGGCCTTACCAGCGAATTATACAAGGATAACATAACTCCCGGCGTCTTGTATTCGAGGTTCCTCGCTATGAACCCGAACATTGTATTGGCTTTCTTACAGACGGACTTGCAGCGTTTTGTTTGTTTCAAGTCACTGCTGATGGTGACCCCGAGGTCTCTTTCCTCTTGCATTACTTGTAGTGGTTCGCCACCCATGTGGTATGTGTGGTTGCTGTTTCGGGATCCGATATGCATTACTTTACATTTGGTAGTGTTGAAGGACATCTGCCATTTTTCTGACCACCGAGTGATCTGGTCCAGGTCTCTCTGGATAATTTCGCAGTCTTCCGTCGTGAGGGCCTTCCCACCCACCTTTGTGTCGTCGGCAAATTTCGAAAGAGTGGATTTTAATCCTAGTTCTAGGTCGTTGATATATATGATGAAGAGTATGGGTCCCAGCACTGACCCCTGTTGCACTCCACTTGTGACCGGGAGCCACTCGGAGGCCTGTCCGTTGAGTACAACTCGTTGTTTTCTTCCAGTGAGCCAGTCTTTGATCCACGCTGTCAGATTATCGCCTAACCCCGCCAACTTAAGTTTCTTGAGGAGTCTTTCGTGTGGCACTTCGTCAAAGGCTTTTTGAAAGTCTAGATATATAACATCACTGGGGATATGATTATCCCAGTTTTCATAGATACCTTGGAAGAAGTCCAATAAACTGCTTAAGCATGAGCGCTTATTCCTGAAATCGTGCTGAGCATCGGAAATGGTGTTGTTGTCTTCAAGGAACCTAACGAGTTTGTCTCTGATGATCTTCTCGAGAATTTTTCCCGCCACTGAGGTCAAGCTGATTGGTCTGTAGTTTAGGGCCACGCTTTTGTCTCCCTGTGTGTGTGTGTGTGTGTGTGTGTGTGTGTGTGTGTGTGTGTGTGTGTGTGTGTGTGTGTGTAAGAGACACAGTCGTTCCCTGTTTATCAGAGCACAGAGTTTCAGTACGATCTTTTGGTAACACACCAGGACCACTCACACAACACACCGCGACAACGAGGTCACAACTCCTTTTTGCTCATGTGAACAGGGCTACCACCTCGTTAGGTGAATAGGCTACACGAAAGAAGATAACCCAATCATTTTCACCTGGCTGGAATCGAACCCGGTCCTTCTTACATAGGGAGCTATACAAGCCACTTGAGCTACTGGGCCGTGTGTGTGTGTGTGTGTGTGTGTGTGTGTGTGTGTGTGTGTGTGTGTGTGTGTCAGTCATCCTGTCGATCTTTCAGACAGACAGACAGACAGAGACTGGTAGACATACAAAGATACAGACCGAGACAGACAGATAGACAGACAGAAAGACAGACAGACAGACAGGCAGGCCAGTGTGTGTGAAGAGAAAACATAAACAGCTTAGGTCAGCTTTAATATTATAATTCAGCGCTTTCCGAGAATCCACTTCATTATGCGCTTGGAAGTCTGTATAAATATTCGTGCTGCTTGTTGCTGCGTCTAGCCTTGGAATGATGGAAATATAAACTTGACAGAGCCAGCCAGAGCCAGTATTCTTAATCGTATCCGCACCTGTTTCTCTCGTTGAAGTAGCTGGGCGTTTCATGGACTGTTTTGTGATCATAGTGATAGTTTTACACGACTTCTGCTCCCTGATCTTGAAAACCACCCATGAAAACCTGGTTAATCTTCTCTGTGGCCTTGGAAAACAGTCGTAATTGGAGGCTGATACGTTTAAGAACATGGACCCAGATTCATGGTCCAGCGCAACTGTTCCGTTAGTGTTAGCTTTCCAGCACTCCACCGAGAGCTTATGAGACTCCTTGTGTAACACCCGCTAAGGTCCATCTCAATGCTCACTGTACGGGAACCATTACATTACGTGACAGCATAAAGTGGTGAGTATCGTCATCAACTGTTCGAGAATAGGCCTGACTCCATTTCACTGAGATGTAATAGTAGCTCCGTTAAAGAGGGACAGTGAAGGAGTGACGGAGTGAATGCCTCCCGCGAACCTAGACAAAGATGATGCCAAAAAGTCGCTTTATACATTCCCTGATACGTATTCCTTGCTCTCATAATTGTTAGTTGTGCCATGCTTGGCTTATCAACACGGGGTTGCCAATAAGTGGGTGCTGAAGGAAGGCCAAGCGAGGTAGCACTGACCTAAGCTGCCACTCTCGACACTTGTCTGAGTGGCCAAGGATGGAGCTGCCTGCATAGTGAATTTCGCCTACTGTCAGTCAGCTTTAAAGTGTCGGTAAAGAAATCTGTTTCGCTTGCATTTTTTTTTCACTCCACGTGTGTGAAAACATACTACGAGAACGTGATACACCACAGGCAGAAAGAATTACGAGGCAGAGGCTGTTTCCGTAATATTGGTTTTGTACTGGATAGTTGGCGGCGCGGATTGTAGCTTGTTAGCGTTTGCAAAAGAGAACGCTCTAGTAAACGTCAATGTAGCCTGTGGTGCTTGGTGTGAAACTAACAAGATTGAGAAGTTGCTAGCGCCGGTAACTTTGAAGCCCCTGTGTTGAACTGTAAAAATTACCTAAGAACTAACCTAATAACTAACTAACTAACCTAAAACCTACCAGGCTCGAGGTGTTTTTAGCGCTGGGAATTTGGAAGCCACTGTGTTGACCTGTGGAAATGACCTGAGAACTAACCTAAGAACTAACTAAATAATCTAAATGACCTAACTAAGCATCTAACTAACTAACTAAAGACGGAACTAACAAGCTTGGGGTGTTGTTAGCGCTGGAAATTTGTAAGCCACTGTGTTCACTTGTGGAAATGAGCAAAGAATTAACTAACCTACTAACTAACCTACTGACTAACTAACCTACTGACCTAACTAACTAACTAATTAACTAACTAGCTCACTAACCTAAGAATTAACACTATTGAGGAGTTGTTAGCGCTGGGAATTCGGAAGCACTGTGTTGACCTGTACAAATGAGCTAAGAACTAACCTTACTGACTAACCTAACTGACCTAACTAGCTAACCTAAGAACTAACAGGCTTGATGAATTGTTAGCGCTGTACATTTGGGGAGCCACTGTGTTGAACTGTGGAAATTACCTAAGAACTGACTCACCTAACTGACCTAATTAACCAACTAACAAACTAACAACCTAACTAACTAACTAACTAACCTAAGAACTAACAAGCTGGAGGCGTTGTTAGCGTTGGGAATTCGGAAGACACTGTGTTGACCTACATGAGCTGCACGAATGGGACTATTTTTTCAAAGGGGTCAAGTTTTAATGTAACACTGTATTCTTAAGTTGGCGAATGCGTGAAACTCTACGTATAAGGCATGCCATATTTCACTTACTCTTCATCTCCCTGCATGGGCCATAGGTGTGGGACTTTTTTTCTAGGGGGTCAAGTTTTAATGTAACACTGTATTCTTAAAGTTGACGAGTGCGTGAAACTCTACATATAAGGCGTGTCATATTTCACTTACTCTCCACCTCCCTACCTGAGCTATACGTATGGGACTTTCTTTCTAGGAAGTCAAATTTTAATGTAACACTGTATTCTTAAATTGGCGTATGCTTGAAACTCTACGTACAAAGCCAGCCACATTACACTTACTCTATCTCCCTACATGAGCTACACGTATGGGACCTATTTTTTTCAAAGGGGTCAAGTTTTAATGTAACCCTGTATTCTTAAGTTAGCGAATGCGTGAAACTCTTCGTATAAGATGTGTCACATTTCACTTACTCTCCACCTCCCTACCTGAGCTATACGTATGGGACTTTCTTTCTAGGAAGTCAAATTTTAATGTAACACTATTCTTAAATTGGCGTATGCGTGAAACTCTACGTACAAAGCCAGCAACATTTGACTTACTCTCCATCTCCCTACATGGGCTATTTACATAAGAACATAAGAACGCAGGAGTCTACAAGAGGCCGGTAGGCCTGTACGAGGCAGCTCCTTTGACCCTAAGCTCCCGTGTATCTAACCCCACCTAATATCGCTGTCCATGAATTTATCTAGTCTATTTTTGAATGTGACAATTGTATTAGCACTCACCACATGACTGCTAAGCCTATTCCACTCATCCACCACCCTGTTTGTAAACCAATTTTTGCCTATGTCCCTGTTGAATCTGAATTTATCCAGTTTAAACCCATTACTTCGTGTCCTACCCGGTTCTCTTACCAACAAAACCTTATGAATGTCTCCCTTATTAAAGCCCTTCATTCATTTATAAACCTCGATCATGTCTCCACGCACCCTTCGCCTTTCTAGAGAATGCAAGTTTAACTGTTTGAGTCTTTCCTCGTATGGCAAGTTTCTCAACCCCTGAATCATCTCAGTCATCCTCCTCTGCACCGATTCTAACATTTTGATATCCATTCTATAGTAAGGTGACCAGAACTGAACCGCATAGTCAAGATGAGGTCTAACTAATGCTAAATATAGTTTGAGGAAGACTTCGGGGCTTCTGTTGCTTACGCTCCTTGAAATAAATCCCAGTACCCTATTAGCTCGATTTCTAGCTTGAATGCATTGTGCCCTTGGACGGAGATCAGAGCCCACTAAGACCCCTAAATCCCTCTCGCACCCAGACCTGCTTATGAGAGTGTCATTTAAGCAATAGTTATGTGAGGGGTTGTTCCTACCTACACTCAGAATACTGCACTTCCCTACATTGAACTCCATCTGCCATTTATCCGCCCAGTCATACAATCTGTTGAGTTCACCTTGGAGAATACTAGCGTCCCGATCCGACTCAATTACTCTACCGATCTTGGTATCATCTGCAAATTTACACTACTAATTCCTGTATCTAAGTCATTGATATAAATAATAAACAAAAGTGGACCTAATACCGAACCTTGTGGGACCCCACTCGTAACACATCCCCAGTCAGATCTTTTACCATTGATTTGCACTCTTTGCTTCCTATTGCTAAGCCACGCCTTGACCCAGTTCAAAACTTTACCCTCTACTCCGTGAGCCTGTAATTTAAGCAACAGTCGTTGGTGAGGAACTTTGTCAAACGCTTTACTAAAATCAAGATAGATTACATCATAATTTTCATCTCTGTCAACCGCCTCAAATACTTTATTGTAGAAGGACAAGAGATTGGTGAGGCATGACCTACCTTTTGTAAACCCATGCTGCGAGTCGTGAATTAAGTTATGTTTCTCTAAATGCTCCCGAATGTTCCTGGCTATTATGGACTCCAGCATCTTGCCTATAACCGATGTTAAGCTAATTGGGCGATAGTTTGAAGCAACTGACCTGTCCCCCTTTTTAAAAATCGGCGTCACATTAGCTACTTTCCATAGGCTCGGCACATAGCCAGTATTTACCGACATCTTAAAGATGTCGGTTAGTGGGTTACTGAGTACATCACCTAATTCCTTTAATACCCTCGGAAATATCCCGTCAGGACCTGGCGACTTGTTCTTCTTAAGCTTATCTATCTCATCCTGAACTACTTGCCTGGTAATGATTATATCCCTCAATTTGTCGCCATCCCCGCCCTTGTACACCTGAACTCTTTCCGGTATAGTCGTTCGATCATCCTGTGTGAATACTGAAAGGAAGTAGTCGTTCAACAATGTGCTCATATTTTCGTAATTTTCTACTAGCTCCCCTGTGTTTGTTTTCAGCGGTCCAATTTTCTCCCGTGTTTTTGTTCTATACATCTGAAAGAAGCCCTTAGGATTACTTTTCGCCTCATTTGCTACTTTGATCTCATAGTTCCTTTTTGCTATCCTGGTGTTTTTCTTAACTAATCTAGATAGTTCGACGTACCGGCCCCTGAGATGTGTTTCACCATTCTTTATTTTCTGATAAATTCCCTTCTTTAACCCAATCTCGTGTTTTAGTCCACGAGTCATCCACTTAGGATCATTGCTTTCTTTTCTAAGTGTTCGCTGTGGTATATGCTGTCCTTGCCCCTCTACTGTTTGGGACTTTTTTCTAGACGGTCAAGTTTTAATGTAACACTGTATTCTTAACTTGGCGATTGCGTGAAGCTCTACGTACAAAACCAGCCACATTTGACTTACTCATCTCCCTACATAGGCTATTTGTTTGGGACTTTTTTCTAGAGTTTCAAGTTTCAATGTAACACTGTATTCTTAAGTTGGCGAATGCGTGAAACTCTACGGATAGAACCAGCCACATTTCACTTACTCTCCATCTCCCTACATGGGCTATACGAATGGGATTTTTTCTTTGTGTCCAAGTTTTCATGTAACACTGTAATCTTATCCTTCCGTTCTCTAATGCAGGCCTTATGGGTGACTTAAATTATCCATCTTATAAGAAGTCCAAAAGGAAGAACGAATGTAATAGTGTCTGAGAACATAACTATATTGTCAAGAAAAATCGACCTACTGAGGAATATGAATGTGTTTTGTTATCACACTGCCTTCACTGTCATCATTATTACTGTCATCATCCACCCCTTCTGTCTTTGTGAAACATCTGATAACCTGTTATTTCAAATTCCTGAAAATTTATATTAGCAAAGTCTATCCATGTCTCAGTGATCGCTATTATGTCAAAATTTTCTGAACAAGCTTTCACCCCTTAGTAAGTCTATCTTGTTTCTGAGGCTCCTGCTGTTAGTATAGATTCTTAGCCCGTCCTCTGTTACCCCCTAGAATTACTTCTAAGCTGCCTGGTTATATTATGAGCTAGATGTCCCTTCCCATTACTCCTCCCATTGTCCCCCTCGCCTATACTAAAAATCCCTCAGGGTACCAAGTGCTCGCTCAAGGAGTCTGAGAGAGCCTCAACACCCTTGAACGTCAAGTGTATCCTGTCACGGGCGTAAGAGGGTCCCTGCTACAATAAGAGGTCCCAATTGTCGATGAACAGCCACTCCATTGCGCTGCAGGTGTTCGCAGTCTGCTGTTACTGCCCATCAGCTCCTGACAGCCATTCTCGCCAACGCCCCTCCTGGCAGGAAGTTACACACTAAGAGTGAAGACAGTCCTCCTGACCAGTAAAAATTCTGAACAATTATCGCCTGAGAAGGTCCTCGCTTCCACGACAAGAAATGTCTCGTTTCCTGCCACAGCTGAGAAAGAGACGGGGTTTGAAGATCCTCGCTTATACATGTACAATCCTGTTCGATATAGAGGACCACCCCTCGCCCTGAGGGAAGTACACCGTCCTGTTCTCTATCCTTGAGCAATACCTGTCGAGAACATTGTTTGACTATCACCAACAACAAGAACTCCGACGGTCGGAAAGAGGGGCCAGGAGGGGTGGGGTGAAGGGGGATATAGCGGGATGGGAGGAGGAACATGTCGAAGAACGAGAAGAAATTGTGGAAGAGGCCAAGGTCGAAGAGGAAGAGAGAAGGAGAAAGAGGAGAGAGGAGGTAGAGGAGGGAGGAGGAGGATGGAGACGAGAGGAAGAGAGAGAGGGAGAAAGGAGAGAGAGAGAGAGAGGAGAGGTGGGAAACTGGAAGGACGAGGAGCATGGAATATCTCAAAGTCTGTGAGACTAGGAGGTCCTTGATTAGATGCTAGATGCGAAAGGGATACGGGTTCAGAAGAGTCTCTGATAAGATTTAGGAGAAAGGTAGATCTTGCGTTCTCTTAAGCGTGAGGAAGGAAGAGGGCTGAGGAGGAAGGAGGGAGAGGCAAATAGAAAGGTAAGGATGTTAGAGGATCCGATATAATCACAGCTTCCAGAGAGAGATAATGACTATCAATAAACAAGAACACCATCTTACAGGATAACCCTTTCACCAAGGATGAGTATTCAATTAAGCTTAATGTTTGAAGTGTCCAGGAGGGGCATGGAGGGACGAGGCGAAGTAGACGGGGAGGAGGAAAACTCAGCAACTCTCACTTCAGACTGGAGCCCAGACTTCTTCTGGAGTCTTCATCTTCTCTACCACCCTTAGGAAACAGTGGTAGCTTTCCCTCTGTCTACAATGGTGCAGGAATACTGAACATGTCCTTTTGAGTGCAGCTTCTGGCCTAAGAGAAGGATGGAAGTGAGTGGGAGGATGCTGCTTGATTGACTTTCCCACCTTTGAATAGATGTACTATACATGAGGTGTTAGAGTGTAAGAGTCTGTTATTGTTATCTTTTTTTTGTGCCTCTGAGTTCCTTTGAGTCAAAGGAAAAATAGGAGAACTAAATACTCCATTAAAGAAGAGGATACGGCTTCAGTGAAGAATTCCAATCAATACGAAAGCTTGAGACAAAGAGCGATACCATTCAGAAATTAATGAGGCAAGTGGAGAAGGAATACAAGAAGCGAAGATGATGCTTCAAAAATGCATGCTGAGGATGAAGGACGCCTGAAAGCGAACTCATGAAGACGCGCCATACAGCTTTGACATGTATGGAAGCAGCTGTAGCACTCTTTATTCCTAAAAGGACGAAAGGTCTGCATGAGTTGCGGAGAACCCTCATACCATGGCACAGATAATTTTACTGTCAAAGGGCCTCAGAGATTAACTGTCACTTTAGGAGAAAGTGGAAATTAGGCACAAATTTGAGAGAGTTAGCTCCACGTTGAAGGAGAGCCACGCGCCTGATTCCGTGACTATGTCACATGAGATGCATACTTCCATACGAGACAAGGCCCTGTATATGGACAATTTCACTTTCGAGAAGAACTGGCGGAGACGGTAGAACGCCCAGCCTCGAGGAAGCTGATTTAGTAAGAGATGAGATATGAAGTTTCCAGTTGAGATTTTACTGCCCTAACTGAGGATGTTTATCTCTGTTGATGGAAGGTGATAGCTGGGTGTTGTCAACAGGTCAATAGTTGTTTGAAGATTGTGGAGGGATAGGTGGAGAAACAGTGTTTTGAGGCGTGAAATCCAGGTTCTTCTTGCTCCAATCGGAAATAATAGTAAGTCCGCCCTGGTTGGTGTAGCCTCCAGCCTGATCATTTAGTCCTGAAGAGTCGTATTAAAACGATAGAATAATGCAGATATCATCGGCGTAGGAATGGATAGGACAGTTCGTTTTGGAAAGAAGATCATCAATGAACAACAGAAAAGAGTGGGAGATAGGACAGAACCCTGTGGGACACCACTGTTAATAGATTTAGGGAAGAACAGTGACCGTCTACCACGGCAAAATAGAACGGTCAGAAAGGAAACTGGAGATAAAGGTACAGAGAGAAGGATAGAAACCGTAGGAGGGTAGTTTGAAAGAAAGATTTGTGCCAGACCCTATCAAAAGCTTTTGATATGTCCAGCAATAGCAAAGTTTCACCGAAACGGCTAAGAGAGGATGACCAAGAGTCAGTTAATTAGGAGATCACCAGTAGAACGCCCCTTGCGGAACCCATACTGGCGATCAGATAGAAGGTCAGAAGTGGAAAGGTGCTTTTGAATCTTCCGGTTAAGGATTGATTCAAAAGCTTTAGATAGACAAGAAAGTAAAGCTATAGGACGGTAGTTTGATGTAATTTAGAGGTCAACCTTCTTAGTTACATGCTGTATGATGGCATACGTCCAGCAAGAAGGAAAGGTAGATGTTGACAGGCAGAGGCGAAAGAGTTTGACCAGGCAGGGTGACAGCACGGAGGCACAGTTTTTAAGGACAATAGGAGGCACTCCATCAGGTCCATAAGCCTTCTGAGGATTGAGGCCAGAGAGGGCATAGAAAACATCATTTTGAAGAATCTTTATAACAGGCATAAAGGAGTCAGAGGGGGGATGAGTAGGAGGAATATGCCCAGAATCGTCCAGAGTGGAGTTTTTAGAAAAAGTTTGAGAGAAGAGTTCAGCCTTAGAGATAGATGAGACGGCAGTGTTGCTGTCAGGACTGAGGAGTTGAGGAAAGATGAAGAAGTGAAGTTGGAGGAGATGTTTTGGCTAGATGCCAGAAGTCACGGGAAGAGTTAGAGAAAGCAAGGTTTTGGCATTTTCTATTAATGAAAGAATTTTGGTTAGTCGGAGAATAGATTTGGCACGATTTCGGGCAGAAATGTAAAGTTCATAATTAGCATTAGTTTGAAGGCTCTGGTACCTTTGAGCTACCTCTCTATCATTGACAGCACGAGAACAAGCGTGATTAAACCAAGGCTTTTAGCGTGAGGAGTAGAGAAAGAACGAGGAATGTATGCATCAATTCCAGAGAAAATCACCACTGTGATGCGCTGAGCACACAGAGGGTCTATCCTGGAAGCAATAATCATTCCACGGGAATGGAAAAGTACATCTCAGGTCGTCCCACCGAGCTGAAGCAAAATGCCAGAAGCATCGCCTTCGGTGGGTCCAGAGGGTGTACAGGAGCGATAGGACAGGATGCAGAAATAAGATTGTGATCGGAGGAGCCCAACGGAGATAACAATTTGACAGAATAAGCAGAAGGATTTGAGGTAAGGAAGAGGTCTAGAATGTTGGGCCGGTCTCCAAGACGGTCGGGAATACGTGTAGGGTGCTGGACCAACTGCTCTAGGTCGTTGAGGATAGCAAAGTTGTAGGCTTGTTCACTAGGATGGTCAGTGAAAGAGGATGAAAGCCAAAGCTGGTGGTAGGAACATTGAAATCTCCTAGGATGGAGATTTCAGCGAAGGAGAGGGTCAAGATGTGCTCCACTTTAGAATTCAAATAGTCAAAGAATTTTACATAGTTGGTAGAGTTAGGTGAGAGATAAACAGCACAGATGTATTTAGTAATAGAATGACAATGAAGTCTTAACCAGATGGTGGAAAATTCAGAAGAGTCAAGGTCGTGGGCACGAGAGCAAGTGATGTCGTTGCGCACGTAGGCGCAACATCCAGCTTTGGATTGAAATTTAGGATAGAGATAGTAGGAGGGAACAGAGTAGAGATTGCTGTCAGTAGCCTCAGAAACCTGTGTTTCGGTAAGGAAGAGAAGGTGAGGTTTAGAGGAGGAGAGATGATGTTCCACAGAATGAAAATTAGAGCGAAGACCGCGAATGTTGCAGAAATTGAGAAGAAAGAGGTTCGAGGAGTTATCAAGATATATATATATATATATATATATATATATATATATATATATATATATATATATATATATATATATATATATATATATATATATATATATATATATATATATATATATATATATATATATATATATATATACCTGATGGTCCCAGTGGGGCCTGAGTGTCCTGATGGTCAGCCCTGTGGCGCAGAGTGTTTATAATTAGTGGCGCCATCTTGCATTGGCTCATGCTGCCCCCGGAACTCGTTCTTGATTCCTTGGACGGCTTCCTCTAGAGCCCGGGTTGATGGGTGGTCTTCAGGACAGCATGTGGGTAGTTTTAAGCCACTCGGCAGTAACTGAAAAATCTCTCTCTCTTCTTATTCTCCTTTATTTCCCATTCTCCTCATTTCTTTTCCCATGACACTTTACAACTTTCAATTAGTAAATATTTTGTTATCATTATTGTAATGATATCCACTTACGCCAAAATGCTGAAACATATATCTGGCGCTTATGATTCCAACTCGGATGTGGTGTGCATATTGGGGGGGTTTGTGTGTGTGGGGGGGTGATAACGAGTTGGACCTGCAATCGCCAGGAAATATGTTAAGAGCCCAGCTTTTAGAGGGGTATCATTAGGCCTACAATAATAGTAAAAACAAATAGTAACTAGATAAAAGTTGTAGAAGTGTTTTGGGGAAGGAAAAGAGTAGAAATAGGAGAGAGAGAGAGAGAGAGAGAGAGAGAGAGAGAGAGAGAGAGAGAGAGAGAGAGAGAGAGAGAGAGAGAGAGAGAGAGGGAGAGAGAGAGAGAGAGAGAGAGAGAGAGAGAGAGAGAGAGAGAGAGAGAGAGAGAGAGAGAGAGAGAGAGAGAGAGAGAGAGAGAGAGAGAGAGAGAGAGAGAGAGAGAGAGAGAGAGAGAGAGAGAGAGAGAGAGAGAGAGAGAGAGAGAGAGAGAGAGAGAGAGAGAGAGAGAGAGAGAGAGAGAGAGAGAGAGAGAGAGAGAGAGAGAGAGAGAGAGAGAGAGAGAGAGAGAGGGTCATGGGGAGGGGGGGGGAGGGACGGAGGAACAGTGAGCATGGGGAGGACAGGGCGTGGTGCAGGTCACGTGGGCGGAGCTCTAAGGCCGCGTTTTGAGGGAGTTTATCCAATTAGAGCAGAGGGCAGCTGCAGGAGGTGGCAGATGTTACTTACCAGAGAATTTGCACGGCACAGCCAGGTGAACCGGCCTAGGTTATAATGGCGCCAACTGTACATCGTCCAATTGAGTTGGAGAACCACTGCGCTAAGGGGACGGACCACACACTGGTGCTTAGCGGCTTAACATGATGCTTCTCCTGTGTGTGTGCCGCTCACCCGGGACTGTATAGCATTAATATTTATGCAGACTTCCTTTCTCCCTCCGTCCCCTAGATGGCACCAGACCGGAACACAACCATGAGGAGCGGCGAGCTGTGGCCCACCTCGGACGACAACGGGAGGAGGGTGGCGTGCACGGCGGCCAACCCGCTGGTGCCCGGCTACGCCCTCACCGCCGAGGAGGCTCTGCGCGTGCACTGTGAGTACGGGGAGGAGCGGCCTCAACCAGCCCAACCTGACCTAGCCTAGCATAACATAAGTAGTAACTGTAGTAGTAGTAGTAGTAGTAGTAGTAGTAGTAGTAGTAGTAGTAGTAGTAGTAGTAGTAGAAGTAGTGGTAGTAGAAGTAGTAGTAGTAGTAGTAGTAGTAGTGGAATAAAGTAGAATATATATCATAATAATAACTGTGGGCCGGCAAACGGAGAATATCAAACAACAAGAAGAGAGAAAATAAAGATGTTCAGTTTTATATTTCTAAAATTAGAAGCGAAATATATCTGACTGCGTAACCATCAGTGAAAAAAACCCATTAACTTCCGACTCACATGTGATACGATTCTCTGCTTTGCCGAGTTCAGAAGGCACAACGTTCCCGAAACAAACGGGTCTACGCAAATAAAACACCTCTTCAACGTTTATGTGCAACACCTCTTTTGCTGCAGCGATAGCAAATGTTATGCCATAGATTACATACTCAGTCTATTGGATATAAATTTAGAACGCTGTTATGCAAAGGAAACATGCATAACGCCGAACTGTAGCATATATAGACCACTGACATAACACACACACACACACACACACACACACACACACACCACCACCACCACCACCACCAAAAATAGCAGCTGGTGTGAATGAGAGAAAGAGAGACAGGCACAGACCGAGACACAGAGACGGAGACAACAGAAACAAAGGAGGGGAAGAAAGAGGAGGTAGAGGAGGTAGAGGAGGTAGAACAGAGCACATGATAGAAGGAGATGGAATAAAAAGAAAGAAGTAGAGAGTAACAGACAGGCACAGACCGATCAAAACAGAAACAGAGGAAGGGAAGAAGGAGGAGGAGGAGGAGGAGGAGGAGGTAGAACAAAGCACATAATAAAGAAGAGATGGAATAAAAAGAAAATGTAGAGAGTAACAGAGTGGCAGAGATGAACCCACCACCACCACCACCACCACCACCACCACCCAGACTGACCCGAATATCGCTTTTCTGACCCAAAGAGTGCATTGTGGCGGCTTCGGGTGTGTGTGTGTGTGTGTGTGTGTGTGTGTGTGTGTGTGTGTGTGTGATGGGGCTCCACGCAACGACACTAATGAAAACGTCAGAATCCGGTTTGACTGAACGAAAAAAAAAACGCAGAAAGAGCTATCGACCAATCTCTGACCCCTCCCCCACGTGACTACTATAAAAAATGACCCGGCCTGAAAAAATATACAGGAAATATAGAGAAAATATACAGAAAAATACAGAAAGAACCATCGACCAAAACATAAAAATACAGAATAAAAAGTACAGAAATATATACAGAAAAAAAACACAGAAAAATACAGAAAGAACCACCGACCAAAACAGATAAAAATACATAATAAAAAATACAGAAAAATAAAGGAAAATGCAGAAAGAATACAGAAACAAATACAGAAAAATGAAGGAAAATACAAAAAGATACAGAAAAAAATACAGAAAAATAAAGGAAAATACAAAAAAATACAGAAAAAATACAGATAAACAGAAATACAGAAATGGAAACAGAGGAAATACAGAAAAAATACAGGAATAAAAATAAAAAATATACAGAAAAAAATACAGAAAAAATACAAAACAAAATACAAAAATACAAGAGATACATAAAGAGCCATCGGCCAATCACTCACCCCTCCCGTAACTACTATAAAAAAAAATGCGACCCGCGCAGCGAAAATATAAACGCTGAACATTTTTTTTTTTTAACGTTTTTCCGGCCATTTTTTTTCACCTGATTTGCAGCGACAGAATGCATAACAAACGCGTCCACCGCCCTCGCTCCTGTCCTTTATCATTCTACGGTCATTCTATCCACGTTTAAACTAATTTACTCCTATTTCCTCCATCTCCCTCTTTCGTTCCTCCTCTTCCTCCTCCTCTTCAATTTTTATCTTATGTTGCCTCCTCTCCTTCGCTCTTGTTTCTTCCCTTTTATCATTCTAGTCTTTTTTTCCCTTCTTTACGCTATTTTCCTTCTATATTCTCCATCTTCCTCTTTCGTTATTCCTCCTCTTCCTCCTCCTCTTCAATTATTATCTTATGTCTCCTTCTCTCCTTCGCTCTTGTTTCTTCCCTTTTATCATTCTAGTCTTTTTTTCCCTTCTTTACACTATTTTCCTTCTATTTCCTCCATCTTCCTCTTTCGTTCCTCCTCCTCTTCAATTATCATCTTCTCCCTCCTCCTTTTCACAGTTCTCGTTCTTCCCTTTTATCATTCTACAGTCTTTCTATCTTTTTGTTACACTATTTTTCTCCAATTTCCTCCATCTTCCTCTTTCGTTCTTCTTCTTCCTATTCCTCTTCCATCATCATCTTATCTCTCTCTTCCTCTCCTTCACTGTCACATCTTTTTTTATCATTCTGCAGTCTTTCTATCCTTTCTTTTACACTGTTTTCCTCTTTCGTTCCTCCTCTTCCTCATTCTCTTCTATCATTATCTAATCTCTCCTCTTCTCTTTTCCTTTTCCCTCCACTATTCTTCATTCCTCCTCTTTTTGTCTGTTATTTTCGTCATTTTCACTTTCCCCTTTCCTTCCTTTCATTCTTTCTACAGCATTCTCTTTCTCCTCTTCCTGCATGCCTTCCTACTTTCCACCCCCTTTCTTCCTGTTATTTTCATCATCTTTATCTTCCCTTTTCCACCATCCTTCCTTTCTACAGCATTCTCTTCCTCCTTTTCCTATATGCCACCTTAACAAACTCCTACACACACAAATACAGGCTGACAAACTCCCAAAAGTCATACTGATTTGTAGACCCAGAGACATACTGATGGGGAGGGACGAGAAGGCACTGGCATATATATAAACCTTTGACTTAATACGGACTGGTCTTCAGATGTACAGCGCTGGCCCATAGACACACACAAACACACAAGGTATAGCACACAGGGAAGGGATGAAGAGGAAACAACGGTGCAGTGGAGATTGATACTGAATGCAACTCACTGCTCCGGCAAATGAATATAAGAAGCTAACCAAGTGTATGTGTGTAAACCTTTGACTCGATACGGACTGGCCTACAGACGTACAGCGCAAGCCCAGAGACACACAAAGAGGCTGATAAATGGTGGAGAATACACGGCGAAGGGCTGAAGGGAATAAACAACGGTGCAGGGAAGGTTGATACTGAAGGCAACTCACTTCGAGAAACAGATATGAGGAACTGACCACTTTGAGTTGTTTTTTTCTGAGTTGGAGATGACTGGCCGGCCTTTCCTTATCCCTTCAAGCCGCGTCTCTCCCCTTTAAGCCACACGAGCAGCGAGAAATCCCTCCCTCCATTGTTTGTTACGCGCTGTGGACGGTCGAGGCAAAGGGTCCCTACAAAAGCCCCA
>NC_066513.1:2723022-2778022 GCF_024679095.1 Eriocheir sinensis
CTGGTTAACCCTTGCATTAGTAAGTTAGATAGCATAGTGATGAAAGTGAGGCAGCTGGTTAACCCTTGCATTAGTAAGTTATATGGCAAAGGGATGAAAGTGAGGCAGCTGGTTAACCCTTGCATTAGTAAGTTAGATAACATAGGGGTGAAAGTGAGGCAGCTGGTTAACCCTTGCATTAATAAGTTATATGGCAAAGGGATGAAAGTGAGGCAGCTGGTTAACCCTTGCATTAGTAAGTTAGATAACATAGGGGTGAAAGTGAGGCAGCTGGTTAACCCTTGCATTAGTAAGTTAGATAACATAGGGGTGAAAGTGAGGCAGCTGGTTAACTCTTGCATTAGTAAGTTAGATAACATAGGGATGAAAGTGAGGCAGCTGGTTAACCCTTGCATTAGTAAGTTAGATAACATAGGGGTGAAAGAGAGGCAGCTGGTTAACCCTTGCATTAGTAAGTTAGATAACATAGGGGTGAAAGTGAGGCAGCTGGTTAACTCTTGCATTAGTAAGTTAGATATCATAGGGATGAAAGAGTGCAGATGGTGGTTAACCCTTGCATAAGCTAGATTGCATAGGGGTGAAAGGGTGAGGGTGGTGGTTAACCCTTGCATAAGTTAGATAATATAGGGGTGAGAGTGAGGATTTTGGTTAACCCTTGCATTAGTAAGTCTGAGAGCACAGGTACACGATCAAGTAGAACATTTTGTACACTATAATGTTATCTCCTTGCGAAGAATGTTACCTAATCAAGAGTGACGTTATTTATGCGTCAAAACTACTCTACTTCTACTAATACTTCTACTTCTGCTTTCCTCGTCTGTATTTCCTCCTGCTTACGACTTAAACTCTTTCAAGATGAGAGTATCGAGATATCTCTCCTCCCGAAATTGACGTCTCTTTTGGCCATTCTTCTAAACTTGTTAAAAAAGGGGCAGTGATTAGAGGGCTTTTCTCTCTCTCCCTTTGAGCTGCCTCCTTCACTGTGAAAAAATCATCATGAATAATTGTAACTGTCATGTGTAACTTCCCTACCACAGTCCCCCCTGAGGTGCAGGTCCGCCTGGCCCCCGCGCTGGACCCCCGCAACATCAAGGAGGGCGAGGACGTGTACTTTGAGTGCCACATCAAAGCCAACCCGCCCGAGAGCCGCGTCCAGTGGATGCACCAGGTGACACATTCTCTCTCTCTCTCTCGCTCTTATCATCATTATCATCATCATTCAGTCATCCGTTCCCACAAGTCAGTCAGCAGCGGAGGTGTGGGAGCGTTGTCAAATAGTTAATCATTCTGTGAGAACGTCAGCCACGGAGTCAATAGATTAGCCAACCAGTCAACCATCCACTCAACCAGGCAACCCAGCACTTGACAGATCAATCAAGCAGGCAGTCCGTCAGTCCGCAAGTCAGTCCGTCACAGCGGTGGTCGTCGTCATTGCAGGGTCGCCCGCTGTCCACGGTGCGGGAGCGCGGCGTGCTGGCTCAGGGGAGGAACTTGGTGCTGCAGGGTGTGAGTCGCCACGCTGCGGGGAGCTACCAGTGCACCGCCACCAACACCATCGCCACCGTCACCAGCGCCCCGGCAACCCTCGACATCATGTGTGAGTACAAGGAATGCCAGGGATGTTAGACCGCCTTAGGCGCTGATACTCCTCCTACACTTCCTTCTCCTCTCCTTTCTTTTGTTCTTAGGTGAATGTAGGCCGTATTCCAAGCCTTCCTTACTGGATGTCACTAACTACCAACTTTACAGTCAACAACAGCTTGTAAACTGTTTCCGTCTTCGTTAAATTCAAAGCTTTCCCTTACTAAGTAAGGGCAGGGTAAAGTTGGGGTCAGACGCCATAGCTGCGCGTGGCGGCGGTGCTCATCTCCGTCCTGCTGGCCCTTTGAGCCTGTGGTGAGAGTCACTCAACCCGACACAGGGCCAGTGCAACATCCGGGTTACTACAGTTTCCCAGGTAACCATTTATCGACCAGACCAGGATGAACGGCTGGGTGGGCTTCACGCTGACTGCCAAGGCCGTGATTCGAAGCCAGACCTGCAGATTCGTGGTTAGAGACACTAACCGCTGCACCGTGGAGGCAGTTACTAAGAAATATAAAACATATCAATCATTACCAACGCGAAAAATAAAGGCGGCTTCTAAACCGTTGGCCTTAGTTGCATTCCAAGCCTTCACGGACCACCAACTTCAAAATCAACAGCAGCATCTAGTGTTTTTCGCCTTCGTTAACTTCTAAGCATTCCCTTAGACATGTCACTTTTTACTAACTAAAAATCCAGAGCCAGTTTCTAAATGCCCTGAGCTGTCTCCCTTGCTGTAAGAAAAATCAATTAGTCAATCAATCAGTGGGGGCATACGCCTGGGGGCACGTCGCCTCGTCCACCCTACGACGCAAAACCCGGGGGTTCCTCC
The DNA here is from genome assembly GCF_024679095.1 of Eriocheir sinensis. Classification (NCBI taxonomy): domain Eukaryota; kingdom Metazoa; phylum Arthropoda; class Malacostraca; order Decapoda; family Varunidae; genus Eriocheir; species Eriocheir sinensis. The sequence continues at coordinate 2,725,439 of NC_066513.1, forward strand.
AGGCAAGTCTCCATGCAGGCCCCCTTCCCACCCTAAGTACGTCCTCGAAGAATCTATGGACTTGCCTAAGCTACGAGCTCAGTGGCCGCACCCTAAGCCTCCTCTACTTAGGGTTGTCTCTTACAGATATAACCCGATGAGCAGGGTCGGTTTCTGGGTAGCGCGCCACGTGCCCTGGTGGCGTTGACAAACTGTACAAGCAATATACTCGTATGTCGGATCAGTCTCACGGAGTAGTCGTCGGATTGACACAAAGTCATTCCAGCGATATCCCATGATTCTGCGTAGACACAAAGTAACAGACGCATCAATCAACCTCTCCAAGTCACTAGTTCAAGTCCATGTCTCACAGCCATAGAGTAAGACAGGGAGCACAAGGGACTTGAAGATCCGGATCTTTGTCCTTCTACACAGGTATCGACAACGCCATATACTCATGTTGAGGGAGTCCATAACACCGTAGGCCAGGCCAATCCATCGTAGGACCTCCTGGCGAGACTTACCGTTGTTGTGAACTACGCTACCAAGGTATGTGAAATTTTCCAAGATCTCAGTGTCCTCGCCACACGCATGAACAGACTGTACCGTTTCATCCAGCAAGCCTCCAAACACCTGTACCTTGGTCTTGGCCCAGGAGACCTGAAGTCCCAAGGGCTTCGCCTCCTCGTGAAGCGCCTCGAGAGCCGTCACCAAAACCTCCAGCGACTCCGCCAGGATTACTGAATCATCGCCAAAAACAAGGTCAGTAACCCTGGTATTGCCCATGGATGCTCAACAATGACTGGTCCACTGCTCTGCCTAATACCCAGTCCATACAAGTGTTAAAAAGCGATGGGGTAAGGACACAGCCCTGCCTCACTCCCGCGTTCAAGGGAAAAAAGCTGGACAGCACAATTCACAGCACTCCCATTCCCAGAATACAGGCCAGTCAGCATACCAGTGATCCTTACAGAAATCCCACGAAGTCGCAGGAGATCCCAGAGGGTTTCGGCGATGCAGTGAATCAATCTCCTTCGTGAGATCAACACAAGTTGCAAGCATCCCACTAGTACGCGAAGTGCCAGGATACGGTCAGTTGTCGACTTACCAGGCGTGAACCCAGACTGTTCAGGTGTCTGCTGCTTCAGCAGCTGGCTGCGTATCCGCATCAGCAATAGATGGGAAAGTATTTTGCCTGGCACACTGAGCAACGCAATACCAGGAATAATAATAAACTTTTCGCCTTTGTTGAATTATAATCACCTTACTACGAGGCAGTTGATATTAACAACCCAAAAACCAACGGCCGTTTCTAAATTGTTTTCGCCACGGTTATTTTCCACATCCCTCATTTCCAATTACTTTATTTGTGACCGCTTGCGTCACTATATTACCAATAGAGAAAATTAATATGCTGAATATAGCCACGAACTCGTAAAAGTGGATCATAGAGAGCTGGCCGGGACGGGGCTAAAAACTGATACTGTTGGAACTGATGTCAAGGGAACGGCCACGGAAGGGAGGGCTTGTGACACGGCCGTAAGTATTCCTTCTCCTCTTACTCTATCTTCTCTGTCTCTCCCTTCTCCCTCCTTCCTTTCCCTTCCTTTCTGGGCGGATCTGTATACTTCATGTTAAGGTTTACCCCCTGTTTAATTTATCTACTTCTCTCTCTCTCTCTCTCTCTCTCTCTCTCTCTCTCTCTCTCTCTCTCTCTCTCTCTCTCTCTCTCTCTCTCTCTCTCTCTCTCTCTCTCTCTCTCTCTCTCTCTCTCTCTCTCTCTCTCTCTGTTTAATTAGTAACAAGGCAGGCAGGTGGGCGGCCAGGCAGTAGTAGTCAGGTAGCCACAAGTCACGCCCTTTATGACACACACTGTGGGTCGTATTCTAAAACATTTCGGGGCCCAAGCACATGCACATTCCACAAGGCTTTCGTAGGAGTTTGAAGCATTGCCAGGGGTAGTTTTATGACCCTGTAGGTAGTTTGACCCTTCCCCTGCACCACGAAGCTCAAATAACACTCATAAGAACTCGACTGATCTACTTTTTGGCCTTTGAAAATGGTTGATGTAAGAGCCGAAAGCGTCGACCACAGTGTCCTTCCCGCGTAGCACACATCAGGAAGGTCTAAGGCAAGGTAAAGAGAATGGAAGGTAGGTTCACCAGGGGGGGGGGCGAGGTACCTAAATTTGTTTCTTCTGCGCATGACATCACGTGAAAGAAGGGCTGAGGGGTCCGGGCATAGAAGAGAGGTCAGTCTCTCGCGCACCAGACCTGAGCTCCTCAGTTACTCAATGGGAAACTTAGCTAAAGTGTATTTTCTTTCAATATGCCAACTTTTTGTATCGTGCGCGGTTGTCGATCAGTTTCTGTGAAAGGAAACAGTAATATACGGTTTCATCGGCTGCCAAGAGATCAAGAACTTAAAAAGAAATGGACGGAAATATGTAATATAAAAAATAATACTTATTCTCGAGCAAATTCTGTTGGCTTTGTGTGTAGTCGTCACATGCCGTAAAAGGAATAAACACTGGTATGAAATTAGATGTTGGTCGCAGACCTTAGTTCTCCATCACTGATCGTTGAATTGTGGTAGGCTGGTAGAGAGATGTTGGTTGAATGATTGTGTGGTGGTTAGACCCTGGTAGATTGTGGTAGACGGGTAAAAATCATGGTTGATAGAGAAAATAGTAACTAAAAAATAATAATAATAATAATAGACCAGGCTACCTGTCTTTCTATTTAACTTTAAATTTACACGTTTCTTTAGACGTCTGCGCTAATATTTGCCGTACCAATATGGCGGCCGGCGGCCACCATATACGCCAGTCAAGCGCACGGTATCTACCCTACCACAACTTTCTTTCACGTGACGTCACACCCTGCGTGGAGCGGCTGGTGTGAACCTGTTGGTGTTTAGTGAGTGTTCTGAGCGCTAATTGTTTCACGGATATAGAAAGGCAATATCCGTCAAGTTTATTTATTTGAACACGCATACAAAGGTCATTAAGACAAACACAACACATAGAAAAGGTGTTTGTGTGTGTATGCGTTTGTGAGGATGTAGTGTAGTATGAATGACACTGGAGTGTTGGTGTATATGTGGAACAATATGTATAAGTGGACAACAGGAGGACGTGGACCGACAGTCGAAGATAAACAAGTAACTAGAAAAGTAAACAATTAGGACGCACTTAGGACGCACAAGACACCGACGCGACACGACAGCAGGCTCAAATGGCACAGGAGACAGGACGAACGAGAACACTAACACGAAGAAACAAAAGTCTGTGCTGTAGCACTCAATTTTCATCGGAGTCACTGGTAAGTGCTTTGAGCGGGGACTTGCCCGCTACAAACCTATCTACACATCTCTTTACCTTGGTCTAAGGAAGATTGAGGGTCGGGGAGCGAACCTCTCTCATTACGACTTTCGGTACTTTTTCAGCTCCTATGCCCTGCGTCTGACCCTGGCAATCACAACGCCTTTTTCTTATCGTTTCTATTAGTATTATTGTTGTTCTTCATCTGTGTCTTGCTTTAGATTATAAGACTTGATACCTCGGACTGCTTCACTTACTTTCCTTTTTTCATTCTTCTTTAATTCCTCATCACCCTACGGCGAATATTACTACTATTACTACTACTACTACTACTACTACTACTACTACTGTGTTGCCTTCAATTCTGTTTTTAACATTTTACTAGAAGTGTGCTTCCTAGTTGTTAGGGTGACGCAACACAAATGTTAAATTATGAGGTTTATTCACATTATGTTGATATATAATGGTAGCGAGCTTATTGAAATTAAGTAACAATATTATTTACAATTCATCACTGTTGGTAATGGTAGCGAGCACACTGATATTAATTAACAATGCTATTGACAACTCATTATTCTGTTGGTAATGGTAGCGAGCTTTCACCGAGTTACTTTACAATACTGATTACAACTCATCATTCCAATCACCTTAAAGGGCTCACTCATCTCTTAGACTATTACAATTACATGAAGATGTGATACACTGGCCACAGCCTAAACACTAAACCGTTGTTAAATAACAGCTACCCTAATCAGGGTTCAATGATACATGATTATTACTGAAAATATTTCCTACCACCAATATGTGTTCACAAGGTTGATCATGGAAGCACGGTAGTCATGGGGGTTTAGGACACCAAGGAGGTGGTCATGAGTCCCCACAAGCATTGGATTAAACAAATGACACTAACAAGAAAAAGTATCCTTTTCTATTACTGAATTAATTATGGGATGAGATATTCGTGCTCCTAAAATACCAGAGGATGGGCATGGAAGCCCAACAAAGGGGTAACTTTACATTCTAACACAACAAGGGGGTAACCACACAGTCAGTAGGGAACCTGTTGGGAGGAGAGGCGAGGCTTGACTGACTTAACCGTTATAGGTATAATAATAACATTGTAACACTAAAGAATCACTGTCCGTTGGAATTAACTTCACATGTACCTGTTGCAAGGAGAGGCGAGGCTTGACTGAATATGCAGCTCTCGCGTTTTCCCCAACTCGACTCCTCCTCCCCCCATTTGGCGTGGCTGCCGGCTAACTAGCACCAAACGGTGGTTGTTGTTACAGATACTTGGCCTGTTCCGCTAACTCAGGAGTTCAGAGAAAGCTGTTCCTCTCTCCGACGTGACTTAGGTGAAAAATTCCTCCTCGTTGTTCCCCGTAAAAGAAAACCTAACTTAACCATCCTCGGCACCTTCACTATGAGTCAGACCCACGCGATGCTGACCCGTCACTGGTTCGTCTGTCTGTCTGAATGTCTGCCCGGCGGCACCATCACATAATTCACAAGCACACATCGGTTATTACAGGTTATCGATTTTCCTAGTTTTCCCCGCATTACACTACTACTACTACTACTACTACTACTACTACTAAGCAGAACGCTTAACCTCAGACCTTACTATCATTTCCGATTGGGGTAAAAGGAACCTTGTGTCCTTCAGTGCCTCAAAAACCCAATTTCTCCACCTATCAACTCGACACAATCTTCCAAACACCTATCCCCTATTCTTCGACAACACTCAGCTGTCACCTTCAACACTAAACATCCTCGGTCTATCCTTAACTCAAAATCTTAACTGGAAACTTCACATCTCTTCTCTCACTAAATCAGCTTCCTCGAGGTTGGGCGTTCTGTATCGTCTCCGCCAGTTCTTCTCCCCCTAGCAGTTGGTGTCCATATACAGGGGCATTGTCCGCCCTCATATGGAGTGTGCATCTTACGTTTGGGGTAGCTCCACTCACACAGCTCTCTTCGACAGAGTGGAGTTTAAGGCTCTTCGTCTCATTAGTTCTCATTCTCTTACTGATAGTCTTTTACCCCTTAATTTCCGCCGCCATGTTGCCTCTTTTTCTATCTTCTATTGATATTTTCACGCTGACTGTTCTTCTGAACTTGCTAACTGCATGCCTCCCCCCCTCCCGCGGCCCCGCTGCACACGACTTTCTACTCATGCTCATCCCTATACTGTCCAAACCCCTTATGCAAGAGTTAACCAGCATCTTCACTCTTTCATCCCTCACGCTGGTAAACTCTGGAACAATCTTCCCTCTCCAGTATTTCCTCCTGCCTACGACTTGAACTCTTTCAAGAGAAGGGTATCTGGACACCTCTCCTCCCGAAATTGACCTCTCTTTCGGCCACCTCATTGAATTCTTTTTGAGAGCAGCGAGTAGCGGGGGTTTTTTTTTTTATTGTTTACTTTTTGTGCCCTTGAGCTGTCTCCTTTGTTGTAAAAAAAAAAAAACTACTACTACTACTACTACTATTACTACTACTACGACTACTACTACTACTACCCCTACCACTACTAACCCTACCACTCCTACTACTACAAATTTATTTTTCCCCTCCTCCTCCTTCCCCTCTTCCTCTTCCTCTTCTTCCTCTTCCTCCTATTCCTCTTCCTCCTCCTCCTCCTTTTGCTGATAATATCCACCCATGTTGCAGAAAGATTTTTTTTAAATATTTCATCTTTCCTCCTCCTCCTCCTCGTCCTCCTTCTCCTCCTCCTCGTCCTCCTTCTCCTCCTCCTCCTCCTCCTCCTCCTCCTCCTCCTCCTCCTCCTCCTCCTCCTTCTTCTTCTCCTCCTCCTCCTCCTCCTCCTCCTCTGCCATTATTACGAACAATGATGTGTCACCCGGGCGTAATTTTTCAAGAAACTTTTCCTCCTCCTCTCCTCGCTTTCCCTTTTTTTTCCTTCCTATCTCTCCTTCTTTCTTCTCCTCCTCCTCCTCCTCCTCCTCCTTTGCCGTCATCGCTTTCACACATACTCAGTCTTTAATAAAAAAAAAACAAATGATAAAAATGATAAATAATAGTAACTAGTAATATAGAATTTTAATAACGATAAAAATAATGAGAAGAAGAAGAAAAAAAAAAAAGAAGAAGAAGAAAGAAAAAATAATTAAAAAACAAAACGAAAAAGAAGAAGAGAATAACAAAGATAACAACAGTAACAACACAGCAATGCAAGGCCCACAACACTAACCTTCCCTATAACACGTGGCTCGCCGCCGCCTCCTCCTCCTCCTCCTCCTCCTCCTCCTCCTCCTCCTCCTCTTCAGCCTCAGCACAGCACAGTAACACTCACCCTGTAAAGAAAGACACACAGTTAACATCAGAAAGCGACCAGTGGCAATCCATCTCCTCTCGGCACGTGACCAAAGCATCTAACACTCTGATCCCATTGTAAGACTCTCCACAACACTATTATAGACCCCTCCATGGCCTCGCTCAACTCTCCTTCCTTATAAACCAAAAACTTTTATATTCGTCACATGATCAGACCTTTCAACTTTGACTTCCTGATCCCTTTGTAATACTCTCCACAACAATATTATAGACCCTTCCAAAGCCTCGTTCAACTCTCCTTCCTTATTCACCCAAAACTACAATAGGCACCAAATCTCTATTAGCCACATGAATAGACCTTTCAACGTTGACTTCCTGATCCCTTTGTAATACGCTCCACAACAGTGGTCCTCTCCAAAGCCTCGTTCAACTCTCCTTCCTTATGCACCCAATCTTTTATAATAGGTCACAAATCTCTATTCGTCACATGATCAGAGCTTTCAACGTTGACTTCTTGATCCCTTTGTAATACGCTCCACTACACTAGACCTCTCCAAAGCCTTGTTCAACCCTCAAAGAAACTCAAAGAAAGAACAAACAACAGCAGACCTGCTGGTCCTTACGAGGCTGTTTGTGACAAGCTACACTAACTATCTAATCATAGGTGGAAGATGAAGGACAGCAAAGGCGAAGGCTCCTCCCCACCCCCCATCCCTCCAGCCAAAGCTGGCAGGAAAGGAAAAACAACCATGCAGCATGGTAAAAATGCATGGAAATTATGTAGGATAAAAGAGGACAAAGACTTCCTCCTTCCTATTAAACCCAAAACTATAATTGGCCCAAAACTCTCCTCGGTCAAACCTTCTAACTTCCTTCGTTTCTTTCTTGCATTCATTCTTTTATCTTGTTTTTTTCTTGTTTTTAGTTTTCTTTTCCTTTTTTTGTCGCTAAGGAAGATGAGAAGAGAGAAGACAGGGAATAAAAGAAAGAAAAAGGAGGGAAAGAAAAATGGGAGGAAGGAAGCAGGAAAGACAGATTGGAGAGAAGAAAAAGAGAAAGACGGAGGAGACAGATTTACATAGATTTACATAGAAAATCAGACCACACAGACCACATTGTCCAGACTTGGTGGTCTGTCCTTAAACCTAAGTGATTTTACATTAATCAGAAGACTCCAAAACGTTGCATTTCTACTCTAGTTGATATTAAGTTGAAGGAAGTGACGGTCGAGCTTGTTTTTAAAGGAGTCAATCGTGTTACACTGGACCATTGATGGTGGGAGCTTATTCCATTCTCGCACTACAACGTTGGTGAAGAAAAATTTGGTGCAGTCTGAATTTACTTGTCTACATCTGAGTTTTACCCCATTGTTCCTCGTGCGCAAAGTGTCATCGATCATAAACAATGTTGATCTGTCTACATTAGTGAAACCATTAAGTATTTTAAAACATTCGATCAGTTTTCCTCGGAGGCGACGTTTCTCAAGAGAGAACATGTTAAGGGTAGAAAGCCTTTCTTCGTAGGATTTGTTGCGCAAGGAAGGGATCATTTTCGTTGCCCGACGCTGAACACCTTCTAATTTAGCAATATCCTTTGCATGGTGGGGAGACCAAAACTGTACCGCATATTCCAAAGTGGGGTCTGACTAAACTGTTGTAGAGCGGGAGTATTACATCTTTATTCTTAAATAAAAAGTTTCTTTTAATGAAGCCCAACATTGTTCGCTTTATTTGCTGCATCGATGCATTGCTGTGAGAATTTGAGGTTTGACGCGATTTTGACCCCCAAGTCCGTGACGCATTGAACGCTTTTGAGTTTAACGCCGCGCATTTCGTAATCGAGCTTCTTATTCCTCGTTCCAACTTGAAGGACCTGGCACTTGTCTACGTTAAAGGGCATCTCCCATCTATCCGACCAAGCTGAAATTTTGTGCAAATCCTCTTGGAGGCTTTGCCTGTCTTCGTCAGTGAGAACCGAGTTACCAATCTTTGTGTCGTCTGCAAATTTACTAATGCGGTTATTGAGTCCAACATCCACGTCGTTGATGTAAATAATGAAGAGCACTGGGCCAAGAACCGAGCCCTGAGGGACGCCACTAGTGACCGGCGCCCACTCTGAGTTAAATCCGTCAATCACTACTCTTTGTTGTCTGTTGCTCAACCAATTCGCGATCCATTGGTTTACTTGACCGTCAATACCTATTTGCTTTAATTTGTAAAGTAATTTATGATGCGGGACTTTATCAAACGCTTTCTGGAAATCAAGATAGACTACGTCCAGTGATTTGGTTACGTCATAAACAGTGAAGAGGTCGTTACAAAAGGTTAATAGATTTGATAGGCAGGATCTTTTGTTTCGGAAGCCATGTTGTGAGTCCCCAATTAATGAGTGGCTTTCAAGGTAACTCACAATTTTGTCTCTAATTATCCCCTCAAGTAGCTCACCTACAACCGAAGTTAGACTAATGGGCCTGTAATTACCTGGTACTTTTTTGTCTCCTTTCTTAAAAATCGGTGTCACGTTAGCCTTTTTCCAATCTGAAGGGACGATGCCTTGTCGCAGGGACATATTGAATACGGTTGTGAGGGAGGAGAGTATTTCGCTCTTTGTTTCTTTCAGCAGAGTTGGATATACTTTATCAGGTCCACGACTTTTATTTGTTTTAAGTGATTTGAGGGCTTTAAGGACTTCATCGGGTTTTATTTCAAAGTTAGACAATGCATGCTCGGGATTTACATTAGTACTGGTGTTGATGGTGGTGGTGGGAGGACTGTTATTATTAAACACCGAGGAAAAGTAATTATTTAATAGGTTTGCAACGTGTTGGCTGTCAGTCACTAGTGCACCGTCGCTGTTTGTTAAAGGTCCAATTCCACTTCTGATCGCCTTTCTGTTGTTTATGTAACTGAAGAAGGATTTCGGATTATTTTTACAGTTGGCTGCAATATTTTCTTCATATCTACGCTTTGCCTGACGCATTAATCTGTTTACTCGTCGCCTGGCATCATTGTAAAGTCTAATGTTTTCGGGCGTGCTTTGCTCTTTCTTTAACCTGTAAGACAATTTTCTCTCCTTGACTGAGTGTTTAATTTCGCTATTAAACCAAGGTGGACTTTTATTAGTGTTAATTCGCTTCTCGCACAAGGGGACAAATGTGTCCTGCTGAGTGAGTAAGTGATTTTTAAAGTTTAGCCAGGCGTCCTCTACATTGCCGTCATCTGATAGTTGCATATCTATTAGTTTTCGTCGGATTTCTACGAAGTTGGCTCTTTTGAAATTGGGCACCTTTACTTTATTTTCAGTCACCGATGTTTGAGCTCTAATGTCAACGCGCACTAGTTTATGATCGCAGGAACCGAGGTGTTCTCCTACCGTGACATTACTGACTAGGTTATCTTGGGTCGCTATAACAAGGTCAAGTATGTTATTTTGTCGAGTTGGTTCAGAAACCATTTGGCTTAGATAATTTTCCTCTAGAAATTCAATCATTCTATGGGACTCACCTTCTGTACCCGACAGTGTCGCCCAGTCGATATGGGGGAGGTTAAAGTCTCCTAGTATCAGTGAGTCGCTGTTATTAAGTGACTGCCTTAACCCTATACGTTCCGACCCGGGCCACAATTGCCCCCCCCTGAGGATTTTTGTCAAAACGATCATTTTTTTTTTTATTACCAAGTTTAAAAGAAAAACAGACCTACTGATAAACGTAGAAAATACCGTAGATTAAGATGCGATATCAAAAATAACCATAGGAGCCTCCGTTATCTTGCTAAACACGAATATTTAGAAACACCGACGCGAATCATTTTGAAGCACGGCGATACGCTGTGAAAAAAACCCAACGTTCAAACGCCTCCGGATGACGATATTATTACTGTTATAAGTATTATATACCTGTATTGTATAGTGCTATACTGCATGTTCTGCATCTTTTATGTTAACAAAGCTTTAGCTGATACACTAAACAGACCAACAAACAAGCTGGCTGTAATAAACATAATAAAAACGTACACAGCCCGCTGTGTACGAGAGTTATTCAACGGCAGTTGGCGACACGAGCTTGTGATTGATGATTGATTGATAGTTTATTATTGCAAGTAACCAACAATAGACAAGAGAGGAACATGCCATCCCTCTTGATACATATTGATGTGCGTGCATTCGTATGTGTGTGTGTGTGTTTACGGTGTGTGTGTGTGTGTGTGTGTGTGTTTACGGTGTGTGTGTGTGTGTGTGTGTGTGTGTGTGTGTTTTTGTGTTGCCATGCGCGTCTCTGTGGCCCGGCGAGGGGTTGCTATGCTCGTTTTCTATGACGAATTATGGCACATACAATACTTATTTTGACACTACCATAAGGTGATAACTGTGTCTCGTACATATGTTAATTTCTTGTACTTTGGCCAGACAATTCCTGCGCTAACCTTGCAACTCCCTTACGGATGGAGGCTTGAAAAAAACAAACAAAGATACTAGTCCCGCAACGCAAAAGTGATCCAACCCCTGATGGTAGTGATGATGGTTGTGGTGATGGAGGCAGGAAAAATCAGCACAAAATAGACTTCTGCGTTGAAGATAAGTGTGTCAGACAGAGAGAGAGAGAGAGAGAGAGAGAGAGAGAGAGAGAGAGAGAGAGAGAGAGAGAGAGAGAGAGAGAGAGAGAGAGAGAGAGAGAGAGAGAGAGAGAGAGAGAGAGAGAGAGAGAGAGAGAGAGAGAGAGAGAGAGAGAGAGATAGAGAGAGAGAGAGAGAGAGAGAGAGAGAGAGAGAGAGAGAGAGAGAGAGAGAGAGAGAGAGAGAGAGAGAGAGAGAGAGAGAGAGAGAGAGAGAGAGAGAGGCCAGTCATAGGCTATTTGACCGTTTGAACCTAGCTCCCCTCTCTTCCATCTTTCATAGTATTTTTTTCTCATTTCGCTAAATTTCGCGTTCCTATTCGTCTTGATTTCCTAAAATAATCTCTCTCTCTCTCTCTCTCTCTCTCTCTCTCTATGTATATATATATATATATATATATATATATATATATATATATATATATATATATATATATATATATATATATATATATATATATATATATATATATATATATATATATATATATATATATATATATATATATATATATATATATATATATATATATATATATATATATATATATATATATATATATATATATATATATATATATATATATATATAGTTGTAAACCGTTCATCATCACCATCACCATCCCATCATCATCACCACCATCATCATCACCACCCTCATCACCATCATCATCACCATCATCATCACCACCATAATCATCACCACCATCACCATCATCATCACCATCATCATCACCACCATCATCATCACCACCATCATCACCACCATCATCATCATCATCACCATCATCACCATCATCACCATCATCATCACCACCATCATCATCATCACCACCATCACCATCATCACCATCACCACCATCATCATCACCACCATCACCATCACCACCACCATCATCACCACCATCATCATCATCAACACCATCATCACCAACATCATCACCATCATCATCACCACCAGCATCATCATCACCAACAGCAGCATCAGCACCATCACCACCACCTTCATCCCCACCACCATCATCATCACCATAATCATCACCATCACCATCATCACCATCATCATCACCATCATCATCACCACCATCATCATCACCACCATCATCATCACCACCATCATCATCATCATCACCATCATCACCATCATCATCATCACCACCATCATCATCACCACCATCATCATCACCACCATCATCATCACCATCATCATCACCACCATCACCATCATCACCATCATCACCACCATCATCATCACCACCATCACCATCACCACCATCATCATCACCATCATCATCACCACCATCATCACCACCATCATCACCACCATCATCACCACCATCATCATCACCACCATCATCATCACCACCATCATCATCACCACCATCATCACCATCATCATCACCACCATCATCATCACCACCACCATCACCATCATCACCATCACCACCATCATCATCACCACCATCACCATCACCACCACCATCATCACCACCATAATCATCACCACCATCACCATCATCACCATCATCATCACCATCATCATCACCACCATCATCATCACCACCATCATCACCACCATCATCATCATCATCACCATCATCACCATCATCATCACCATCATCATCACCACCATCATCATCATCACCACCATCACCATCATCACCATCACCACCACCATCATCACCACCACCATCATCACCACCACCATCATCACCACCATCATCATCACCACCATCATCACCATCATCATCACCACCATCATCATCACCACCATCATCACCATCATCACCACCATCATCATCACCACCATCACCATCATCACCAAAAAGGAGGAAGAAGAGGATGAAGAAGAGGAAGAGGAAGAAGAGGAGGAAATAGAGGAAGAGGAGGGAGAGGAGGAAGAAGAAGAGGAAGGAGAGGAAGATGCAGAAGAGGAGGAAAAAGAGGAAGAAGAAAAGGAAGAGGAAGAAGAAGAGGTAGGGGAGGAAAAGGAGGAAGAAGCTAGAAGAGGAAGAAGAGGACGAGAAGCTAGGAAGAGGTGGAAAAGTATAGAAGAAGAGGAGGAAGAAGAGGAAGAAGAGGAGGAAAAGAGGGAAGGGGACAATAAGGAGGAAGAAGAGGAAGAAGGAAGAAGAGGAAGACTAGGAAGAGTAGGAAGAAGAGGAAGAAAAGGAGGAAGAGGATGAAGAAGAGGAAGAGGAAGAAGAGGAGGAAATAGAGGAAGAGGTGGGAGAGGAGGAAGAAGAGAAAGAGGAAGAGGAGGAGTAAGAAGAAGAGCAAAATCAAGAAAAAGGAAGAAGAAGATGAGAAGGAAGAAGAAAAGGAAGAGTGAGAGGAAGAATGAGGAAGAAGAGTAGGACGAGAAGCTAGGAAGAGGAGGAAAAGTAGGAAGCAGAGGAAGAGGAAAAGGAAAAAGAAGAAGAGGAAGAGGAGGGGAAAAGAGGGAAGAGGGAAAGGAGAAAGAAGGAAGAGGAGGAAGAAGGAGGAAGAGGAGGAAGTAAAGGAGGAAGAGCAGGAAGAAGAGTAAGAGGAAGAAGAGGAGGAAATAGAGGAAGAAGAGGAGGAGGAGGAACAGGAAGGAGGAAGATGAAGAAGAAGAGGAAGAAGGAAGGGAAGAGGAAGAAGAGGAAGAGGCAGAAGAAAGGAAGAGGAAGAAAAGAGGCGAGAAGCTGGCGAGAAAAGGAAAAGGAGGAAGAGGAGGAAGAAGAGGAAGAGGAAGAATAAAGGAGAAAGAAGAGGAAGAAAGAAAAGGAGAAAGAAGAGGAGGAAGAAAAGAAGGAAGAAGAGGAAGAAGAAGAAGAAAAGAAGGAAGAATAGGAAGAGGAGGAAGAAGAAGAAAAGAAGGAAGAATAGGAGGAAGAGGGAGAAAAGGATTTTATTTCTTGAGAGTTTCTTTTCACTCATTATTCACTATTGCTTTACACCATTGATTAGGTTCCAGTACTTAGTGTTCACGAGCGTTATTGTTGTTCAGAAAAATCAATACGATGCTGGCTATACGAGGGCGAAAAATCTCAAGGGGTCGGAACGTATAGGGTTAAGACGCTGTACATTTCAAGATCGGCATCGAGTGATTGCCCCGGAGGCCTGTAAGTGACAGATATATTTAAATTGACTTTTGCTGTGTTTACTCGCACGCACAAATGTTCAACGTTACTGTTTCTTGGTGTTTTGTCAGTGGGTTGCAAGTAGCTTTTGACAAAAAGGGCGACGCCACCCCCTCTACGGTTTACACGATCATTGTTGAAGAATCTGTAGCCATCTATGTTGTATTCGGAACTTAAATCAATATTAGTGGTGTCGATAAATGTTTCGGTTATAGCAATTACGTCAAAGTTTTCTGTCAGAGCAAGACATCGCAGTTCATCAAATTTGTTTCTTAGACTACGCGCATTGAAACTAAGGACTCTTAGGTTATCTTGAAGCTTGGTAATAGAGGTGGTGGTACTGGAGGGTTCAATGTTACGAGTCTGTTGCGGTGTATGGTGTCTATTTACACGGGCGGGATGGAAGGACGTGGCTGAGAGTCGTTTTTTGTTGTTCTGGCGTTACGTACAGCGTTGTTGAGGAGCCTTCCGAATCTGGCTGCCCCGATGGGGGACAGGTGTATGCCGTCCCTTTGGAAAAGTTTACTCTGGCCGTAGAAATGGTTCCAGGCGTTAAAGAACTCGACGTCAAGCTCTCCGCAGAGTCTGTAGGCGGTTGTTGAGGCTGAAGGCCTTACTGTAGAAGTCGCCCTCATCCCATGTCCGTGGTAGAATTCCTGAAATCAAAATATTAGGGGATTTAGACTTATACTGCTGGATGAGCCTACGGTACTTGTCCAGCAGTTCCTCAGACCGGGTCGTGGTGACGTCGTTTGTACCTGTGTGGAGAACAAAGAGTGAGTCATTAGAGGCCACAGCGGAGACCTCGTCCAGGGCAGCTGTGATGTCAACACCAGCTCCAGGATAACAGTAGTTACGCCTACGACGATGACGACGAGAGAGAGAGAGGAAGGAAAAGAGAGAGAGAGAGAGAGAGAGAGAGACAGATGGAGAGGAGAGATAGGAAAAGGCTGAAAGGAGAGAATGATGGAGAGACGAGGAGGAAGAGAAGGAAAGAAGGAGTTATTCGTGTTGTTATTCTTCTTCTTATTGTTATTAGTTGTAGCAGTATGATGATGGTGATGATGGGTAGGAGGAGGAGGAGGAGGAGGAGGAGGAGAAGGAGAAGAAGGCGGAGCAGGAAGAGGTAAAACGATGCACCCTCTCCTCCCGCTCCTTCCTCCTCCTCCTTTTCTTATGTTGTTATGTTCCTTCTCCTCTTATGTTCTTATGTTATTATTGTGTGTCTTCCCCCTGTGTTTCCCTTTCCTCCCTCTCCTCTCCTCCCTCTCCCACCCTCTTCCACTCCTGTCTCCTCTTCCCTCTATGTCTATATCTATCTATCCATCTTTGTCTCGCTGCTAAGTTTTCATGGACTTACGAGCCTGCTGTAAACACAAATTGTTGCGTGTGGCAAAGAAAGTTCTAGTGTGGCGGTGACAAGAGAAAAGCAAGAGAGGAGGGAAGAGTTCGCCGGCTGTAAGCCTGGAGTCGTCAGGAGCGTCTTGCCCGGCGGGGGCGGACCCGTCACGCGAGAGATCACTTCTGTTCTCAACCTCTCAGCCACCTTACTGCCTCCCTTCCTCCGCCAGCGCCGTCTGCAGCACCTCCTGCAGCTCAGCCAGGCCGGGGCGGGCGTAGGGGTTGCGGCTGCGGGCACGTTCCAGCCAGGCATGGACAGGGGCCAGCGAGGGGCTGTTCTTCGCCATGGCCAGCACCTCCTGCATGAGGAAGGCCAGCCCGTAGGCGTCACTGGCCTCGCCGCACCGCCCCGTGTTCAGCAGCAGCTCCGGAGCCACCCACGGGAACCAGTCCGGATCCGGGATCGGTCCGTAGTAGGTGCTGGAGCCTACGGGGAGCGCCACGCCCACGTCGATCACGGTGACTTCGGGGGCGCCGCGCCCCTCCTGCTCCCGAGCACACACGTTGCAGGGCTTGACGTCGTTGTGGGCAAAGCCCGCCTCGCCCATGGCCTGCAGTGTGCGGGTCGTCTGCTGGAACACGCTTAGGGCGGTGGCGGCGGGGCGGCGGGTCTTGGTGCCGAAGTACTCGAAGAGGTTCTCCCCGGCGAAGAGGGTCACCAGCTGGTTGGCTTGCACGCACGCCCCGACCAGCCGCTGCAGGCCGGGCACGCGGCGCAGCGCCCACAGCACGGCGGACTCCTGCTCCAGGGCGCCGAGGTCCTCCCTGTGGAAGGACTTCAGCACCACATCGAGCCCCGTGAGTGGGTCGATGACCTTCACGCACGTCCCGAACCCGCCCATGCCGATAAAGCTCCCCTCGCTGCTGCACAGCGCCGCCACCTCGCAGCGGGTCAGCAAGGGCACGCCCATAGCCTTCAGGCTCTGCCACGCCCGCCTCTCCTCTTCGGTGAGCTGCAGGCAGCGGCGGCAGCACTGCAGCCGCTGCTCGGAGCGCGAGGCCTTCCGCTTCTTGGCGGGGCCGGAGGACGCGTCGGATGCTTTCCCTGCGTCCTGCTTGCCAGGACTCGGGTCCCGGCTGGAACTGGCCCCCATTTTACGCTTCTTGCCACCGGACTCCGTGGCGTGCGACCCGCGGAGTCTCTTGCTGGTGGTGGTGGTGTTGGAGGGCTCCGCGGCGGCATCGTCCCAGCCGCGGAGTCTCTTCCTGGTGGTGGTGGTGTTGGTGGTGTTGTTGGAGGGCACCGCGGCGGCATCGTCCCAGCCGCGGAGTCTCTTGCTGGTGGTGGTGGTGTTGGTGGTGTTGTTGGAGGGCACCGCGGCGGCATCGTCCCAGCCGCGGAGTCTCTTCCTGGTGGTGGTGGTGTTGGTGGTGTTGTTGGAGGGCACCGCGGCGGCATCGTCCCAGCCGCGGAGTCTCTTGCTGGTGCTGGTGGTGGTGGTGTTGGCGTCGGTGCCGCTGGAGGGCTCCGCCGCGTCGCAGAGTTTTCGTTTCTGTTGTCGCGTCAAAACCATTGAGTTTATGTTTTGAGTTCTCAATTTTTAGAAATGAAAAGTAAAACATGAAGGAGGACCCGAGAAGGCTGTTTAGGGGAACGGAGAAAGTGACCAAGGAGAGTTAGTAATGGGTAAAGGCTCCTCCTCCTCCTCCTCCTACTCCTCCTCCTACTCCTCCTCCTCCTCCTCCTCCTCCTCCTCCTCCCCCTCCCTACCCCTACCAACACCTCCCCTCTGCATATTACCCATTTCTTTATATTGGTCCTGTCCCTCTCCGGTTATGACACTACTACTACTACTACTACTACTACTGCTGCCACTACTATTACTACTGCTGCTACTACTACTGGGTCTGGATGCGAGAGGGATTTAGGGGTCTTAGTGAGCTCTGATCTCCGTCCAAGCGCACAATGCATTCAAGCTAGAAATCGAGCCAACAGGGTACTGGGTTTCATTTCAAGGAGCGTAAGCAACAGAAGCGCCGAAGTCTTCCTCAAACTATATTTAGCACTAGTTAGACCTCATCTTGACTATGCGGTTCAGTTCTGGTCACTTTACTACAGAATGGATATCAAAATGTTAGAATCGGTCCAGAGGAGGAAGACTAAGATGATTCAAGGTTTACGAAACTTGCCATACGAGGAAAGACTCAAACAGTTAAACTTGCATTCTCTAGAAAGGCGAAGGGTGCGTGGAGACATGATCGAGATTTATAAATGGATGAAGGGCTTTAATAAGGGAGATATTCATAAGGTTCTGTTGGTAAGAGAACCGGGTAGGACACGAAGTAATGGGTTTAAACTGAATAAATTCAGATTCAACAGGGACATAGGCAAAAATGGGTTTACTAACATAGTGGTGGATGAGTGGAACGGACTCACCAGTCATGTGGTGAGTGCCAATATAATTGTCACATTCAAAAACAGATTAGTAAATTCATGGACATTGATATCAGGTGGGGTTAGATTCACAGGAGCTAAGGTTCAAAGGAACTGCCTTGTACAGGCCTACCGACTTCTTGCAGACTCCTACGTACTCATGTTCTTATGTTAATTCTTTCCCCTTCACTATTATAGAGCTCTGCAAAGCCTCGATGAACCCTCCTCCTCATAATTCCAAACCTTTTATAATAAATCCCAAATCTCTATTCGCCACATGTATAGACCTTTCTACTTTGACTTTCTGATCCCTTTGTAATACGCTCCACTACATTGGTCCTCTCCAAAGCCTCGTTCAACCCTCCTTCCTTATACACCCAAAACTGTTATAATAGGCACCAAATCTCTATTCGTCACATGTATAGACCTTTCAACTTTGACTTCCTGATCCCTTTGTAATACGCTCCACTACACTAGACCTCTCCAAAGCCGCATTCAACTCTCCTTCCTCTTAAACCCAAAACTATAATAGGCCCAAATCTACATCGTCACGTAACCAAACCATCCCAGCTTCCTGATCCCTTTGTTATAATCTCCACTA
This sequence comes from Eriocheir sinensis, assembly GCF_024679095.1. NCBI lineage: Eukaryota > Metazoa > Arthropoda > Malacostraca > Decapoda > Varunidae > Eriocheir > Eriocheir sinensis. Next base: position 2,744,132 of record NC_066513.1, read on the forward strand.
CACGACTCTCCTAAGCCTCGTTCAACCTTCCTTCCTTCTACACCCAAAACTTTTCTAATAAGCCCCAAATCTCCATTCGTCACACGTCCAAACCATCCCAGTGTTATTTTTTATCTTCTATCTTTATCTTTTAATAAGAGTACTGTTGATAGGGTTCTGGTGGTAAGGGAGCCAGGTAGGACGTGGTTATGAGTCAATGTTGGACAAATCATCATCAAGGTCACTGACAAGAATTGGTTTACTAATAGAGTGGTGGATGAGTGGAACAGGCTTGGCAATCATGTGGTGAGTGCCAATACGGTAGATGCTTTAAAAATGTTAGGTAAGGTTATGAATAGTGAGGATATGTGTGGGACTAGGTTTGCAGGAGCTGCCTTGTACCCCGCCTCTTACAGACTCCTTTTGTTCTTATGTTCTCTCTCTCTCTCTCTCTCTCTCTCTCTCTCTCTCTCTCTCTCTCTCTCTCTCTCTCTCTCTCTCTCTCTCTCTCTCTCTCTCTCTCTCTCTCTCTCTCTCTCTCTCTCTCTCTCTCTCTCTCTCTCTCTCTCTCTCTCTTCCTTCTCTTCCCTCCTTCCTTCCTTCCTTCCTTCTTTCTTTTCCCTTTTCTCCCTCCTTTCCTTCCCTTCCTTTCTCCCCTAAATAACAACGCTTTAGGTAAACCCTGACTGATCCCTTCCTCACTACAAACCCTCGACTTCCTCTTCTCCTCAACGCTGTAAGCTAACGCCCTATTGTCCCTCTCTCTGTAACGCCTTCCTTTCCACACGTTTCCTCTCTCAACATATATTTAACCATCATCATTACAAACTCTCGACTTCCTTTTGTAGATTCCTAATGTTCTTATCCCTCTGTAACGCCTTCCTTACCACACGTTCCCTCTCTCGGCCACTACACATCCCTCCTTCATTACAAACTCTCGACTTCCTTTTGTCCTCAACCCTGTAAGCTAACGTTCCTTTGTCCCTCTCTCTGTAACACCTTCCTTACTTCACGTTCCCTATTTGAACACTTCTTCATCTCTCCTTCATTATAATTTTACAAACCCTTGACTTCCTCTCGTCCTCCTCCCCGTAAGCTAACGCCCCTTTGTTCCTCTCTCCACACAGTCGCCCCGGAGTGCCGCCAGCCCCGAAATGTCACCGTGTCCGTCACCGCCAAGGACGAGGTGACGCTGGACTGTGCCGTGGAGTCCAACCCAGAGGAGGTGAGAGAGAGAGAAAGGGGGAGGGGGGTGAGAGACAGACAGACAGACAGAGACAGACAGACAGACACACACACACACACACACACACACACACACACACACACACACACACACCATCAACCCCCCTAACCATCCCCACCAACCCAACCCCCTCAACCCCCAGCCCACCCCTACCACCACCACTAACACGACCCCCCTCCCCCCTTCCCCCTCCCAGGTCAGCTTTACGTGGCAGGTGAACAGCAGTCGCGGGGTTAAGGAGCTCCCCGCCTCTACCTTCACGTCTCAGGCTCGCTCCAGCAGGCTTGTGTACCGGCCCCAGGAGCACAGCCACGCCCACGAGCCGCGCGGCGTGGTGTTCTGCCTAGCCACCAACAAGATAGGCATGCAGAAGGTGCCCTGTGTCTTCGCCATCACGCCTGCAGGTGGGTGGGTGAGTGTACGTATGTGGGGGGTAGGGAAGGCAGGGAGAGAAGGAGGAGGTGGCGTGTGTGGTAGGGGAAGGGCCAGGGGGTAGAAGGGGGCGTGTGGGGTAGAAGGGAGAGGTGTGGGGGGGTATCTGTGTGGGGGGAAGGAAGGCAGGGAGAGAAGGAGGAGGTGGCGTGTGTGTTAGGGGAAGGGCCCGGGGTTAGAAGGGGGCGTGTGGGGTAGAAGGGAGAGGTGTGGGGGGGTATATGTGTGGGGGGAAGGAAGGCAGGGAGAGGAGGAGGAGGTGGCGTGTGTGGTAGGGGAAGGGCCAGGGGGGAGAAGGGGGCGTGTGGGGTAGAGGGGAGAGGTATGGGGGGGTATGTGTGTGTTGGGGAAGGAAGGCAGGGAGGAGGAGGAGGTGGCGTGTGTGGTGGGGAAGGGCCAGGGGAGAAGGGGCGTGTGGGGTGAGGGGGTATATGTGTGTTGGGGAAGGAAGGAATGCAGGGAGAGGAGGAGATGGCGTGTGGTGGGAGGGGGAAGGGGGAGGAGGAATAGGAGGAGAAGGGGGCGTGGAAGGTGTGTGTGTGTGTGTGTGTGTGTGTGTGTGTGTGTGTGTGTGTGGACCGTCTTTCCTCGTGCATCACCACCATCATCACCATCATCACCATCACCATCACCACCACCACCACCTACATCACCACCACCACCATTATCAGCACTCTCCTCAAGATCAATTTGGGCCATTAATAAATCTCCGTCTTCACCACCACACTCCATCACAATAAACGTCAACACCAACTACTTCTTCATCCTCCACTACCAAACCACCACCACCACCACCACCATAACCACCAATGACTTCTTACAACAACAACAACAACAACAACAACAACAACATCACTAACACCAACCCAACCACGAACGCAAAAACTTGAAAAAAAAACGTACCTAGACTCGGGTTAAAGAAATTACTTAGTACTCGAGAATTCATCCAGCCGTTTCGAGTACAAGTAGAGTGAACACAGGCGTTAGAGGGGGCAGAAAACACCACCACCAACACCAAAACCAACACCATCACCAACACCAACACCAACACCAACACCACAACCACCATCTCTCCTAACCCCACCATTTAACATTCACACAACATTTCTCCAACATTTAAATATTTCCGCCTCTCTAGTTTCGTATTCTTGACAGTGTCCTTCTCCCAACCACTCTCCCTTCTCCCTCGCCTCCGCCAAACTGACACTCACTCTCTCCCAAGGCTCTCCCGAAGCTCTAACTCACATCTCCCATCTGTCTCTCTTCCAGCATCATCTCCCTTCAGTCTCTCTCCCAGCATCATCTCCCTTCAGTCTCTCTCCCAGCATCATCTCCCTTCAGTCTCTCTCCCAGCATCATCTCCCTTCAGTCTCTCTTTCAGCATCATCTCCCAGCATCATCTCCCTTCAGTCTCTCTCCCAGCATCATCTCCCAGCATCATCCCCCTTCAGTCTCTCTCCCAGCATCATCTCTCTTCAGTCTCTCTCCCAGCATCATCTCCCTTCAGTCTCTCTCCCAGCATCATCTCCCAGCATCATCTCCCTTCAGTCTCTCTCCCAGCATCATCTCCCTTCAGTCTCTCTTTCAGCATCATCTCCCAGCATCATCTCCCTTCAGTCTCTCTCCCAGCATCATCTCCCAGCATCATCCCCCTTCAGTCTCTCACAGCATCATCTCTATTCAGTCTCTCTCCCAGCATCATCTCCCTTCAGTCTCTCTCCCAGCATCATCTCCCAACATCATATCCCTTCAGTCTCTCTCCCAGCATCATCTCCCAACATCATATCCCTTCAGTCTCTCTCCCAGCATCATCTCCCTTCAGTCTCTCTCCTAGCATCATCTCCCAGCATCATCTCCCTTCAGTCTCTCGCCCAGCATCATCTCCCTTCAGTCTCTCGCCCAGCATCATCTCCTTTCAGTCTCTCTCCCAGCATCATCTCCCTTCAGTCTCTCGCCCAGCATCCTCTCCTTTCAGTCTCTCCCAGCATCATCTCCTTTCAGTCTCCAGCTTCAGTCTCTCTCCCAGCATCATCTCCCTTCAGTCTCTCGCCCAGCATCATCTCCCTTCAGTCTCTCTCCCAGCATCATCTCCCTTCAGTCTCTCGCCCAGCATCATCTCCCTTCAGTCTCTCTCCCAGCATCATCTCCCTTCAGTCTCTCGACCAGCAACATCTCACTTCAGTCTCTCGCCCAGCATCATCTCCTTCAGTCTCTCTCCCAGCATCATCTCCCTTCAGTCTGTCCCAGCATCATCTCCCTTCAGTCTCTCTCCCAGCATCATCTCCCTTCAGTCTCTCTCTGAGCATCATCTCCCTTCAGTCTCTCTCCCAGCATCATCTCCTTCAGTCTCTCCCAGCATCATCTCCCTTCAGTCTCTCGCCCAGCATCATCTCCCTTCAGTCTCTCGCCCAGCATCATCTCCCTTCAGTCTCTCTCCCAGCATCATCTCCTTCAGTCTCTCTCCAGCATCATCTCCTTCAGTCTCTCTCCCAGCATCATCTCCTTCAGTCTCTCTCAGCATCATCTCCCTTCAGTCTCTCCCAGCATCATCTCCCTTCAGTCTCTCTCCAAGCATCATCTCCCTTCAGTCTCTCTCCCAGCATCATCTCCCTTCAGTCTCTCGCCCAGCATCATCTCCCTTCAGTCTCTCTCCCAGCATCATCTCCCTTCAGTCTCTCTCCCAGCATCATCTCCCTTCAGTCTCTCGCCCAGCATCTTCTCCATTCCGTCTCTCTCCCAGCATCATCTCCTTTCAGTCTCTCTCCCAGCATCATCTCCTTTCAGTCTCTCTCCCAGCATCATCTCCATTCAGTCTCTCTCCCAGCATCATCTCCTTTCAGTCTCTCTCCCAGCATCATCTCCCTTCAGTCTCTCTCCCAGCATCATCTCCTTTCAGTCTCTCCCAGCATCATCTCCTTCAGTCTCTCTCCCAGCATCATCTCCTTCAGTCTCTCTCAGCATCATCTCCTTTCAGTCTCTCTCCCAGCATCATCTCCCAGCATCATCTCCCTTCAGTCTCTCTCCCAGCATCATCTCCTTTCAGTCTCTCTCCCAGCATCATCTCCCTTCAGTCTCTCTCCCAGCATCATCTCCTTTCAGTCTCTCTCCCAGCATCATCTCCCAGCATCATCTCCCTTCAGTCTCTCTCCCAGCATCATCTCCTTTCAGTCTCTCTCCCAGCATCATCTCCCTTCAGTCTCTCTCCCAGCATCATCTCCCTTCAGTCTCTCTCCCAGCATCATCTCCTTTCAGTCTCTCTCCCAGCATCATCTCCCTTCAGTCTCTCGCCCAGCATCATCTCCCTTCAGTCTCTCTCCCAGCATCATCTCCCTTCAGTCTCTCTCCCAGCATCATCTCCCTTCAGTCTCTCTCCCAGCATCATCTCCTTTCAGTCTCTCTCCCAGCATCATCTCCTTTCAGTCTCTCTCAGCATCATCTCCCTTCAGTCTCTCGCCCAGCATCATCTCCCTTCAGTCTCTCTCCCAGCATCATCTCCATTCAGTCTCTCGCCCAGCATCATCTCCCAGCATCATCTCCCTCCAGTCTCTCTCTGAGCATCATCTCCCTTCAGTCTCTCTCCTAGCATCATCTCCCTTCAGTCTCTCCCAGCATCATCTCCTTTCAGTCTCTCTCCAGCATCATCTCCTTTCAGTCTCTCTCCCAGCATCATCTCCCTTCAGTCTCTCGCCCAGCATCATCTCCCAGCATCATCTCCCTTCAGTCTCTCTCCGAGCATCATCTCCCTTCAGTCTCTCGCCCAGCATCATCTCCCAGCATCATCTCCCTTCAGTCTCTCTCTGAGCATCATCTCCCTTCAGTCTCTCTCCTAGCATCATCTCCCTTCAGTCTCTCTCCCAGCATCATCTCCTTTCAGTCTCTCTCCCAGCATCATCTCCCTTCAGTCTCTCGCCCAGCATCATCTCCCAGCATCATCTCCCTCCAGTCTCTCTCTGAGCATCATCTCCCTTCAGTCTCTCTCCTAGCATCATCTCCCTTCAGTCTCTCTCCCAGCATCATCTCCTTTCAGTCTCTCTCCCAGCATCATCTCCTTTCAGTCTCTCTCCCAGCATCATCTCCCTTCAGTCTCTCGCCCAGCATCATCTCCCAGCATCATCTCCCTTCAGTCTCTCTCTGAGCATCATCTCCCTTCAGTCTCTCTCCCAGCATCATGAAAATTTACGTACACCTGCCCATAATTTAACACTTTTTCAACACTCACTTTCTTATTCAGGACCTAAAACCAGGAATTCTATTCCTAATAATATTAAAGCTCTAAATTCAATACACTCCTTTAAAAACAATTTAAAAAACATATTCTTCTCAATTATAATTATTAAGTCCATGTATCATCTGTCAGAGTGTGTCCTCAGCTTAATCAATTATTACCTTATACTATTATTATTGTATTAATACTATTACTTACATTATCATTTACAGTACTACCATATTATTTTTATAAATCAATTACAATTTTTGTACTAATGATATTGTGTTAATATTATCACTTTAATTATTATTTACACTACTATTACTTTATAATTATCACAATGTTAATTATTATTATTATTATTATTACTATAACAATTATTATTATTATTATTATTATTATTATTATTATTATTATTATTATTATTATTATTATTATTATTATTATTATTATTATTATCATCATTTTACTTTTGTCATATATTATATGTTTGTATGTGTATATATATGTATATATGTATGTATATGTATGTATATGTATATGTATATGTGTATATGTGTATGTATATATATACATATATATATATATATATATATATATATATATATATATATATATATATATATATATATATATATATATATATATATATATATATATATATTTGCACTATTGTTTAAATCCGGCACCTAAGTTTCCAGTACTGCTCAAAAAGCTCCCAGCTTTAAATGGGCTCCCTGCACTACAAAATTATTGTAAATACATAATTGTATAAAGGGATAATAAAATGTTTCAAATGTTTCAAATCATCACCCAGCAGCAGGTGCTCTGAAGGTCGACATTCATAGACGCTTCCACCTCGCACGTCAACTATTCTGAAGACCAAAAAAAGGAGATTAACCGGTTTCTAATGTGTGTGTTTTTTCTTTTCACCTTCATAATACAGAGCAGCGATTACCGGGCTGTTTTTTCTAGACTTTCTTTTTTTTGCCCTCGAGTTGCTTCCTGTACAGCAACAACAAAAAATAGTAATCCCACCACCACCAGGATTATAAAGTTACCCAAAGAGATGCTCACTACTCTTGCTAAAGCTTTGCCATATGTGTGTGTGTGTGTGTGTGTGTGTGTGTGTGTGTGTGTGTGTGTGTGTGTGTACATGGACGAAGAAATGTTGAATATGAGGGTAAAGCCGTGTTTTCAAACATTTTAGGGCTTACACACACACACACACACACACACACACACACACACAGACGCACACACACACACACACACACGCACACATTTAGTTAGGCTTTCGTAGAAGTTGCGGCTATTTCCATGGGTAGTTTTACGAGCCTTGAGATAGTTTAACAAGGCTTCTGCACCATGAATGCGAAGGACACTCATGAGAACCAGACTAACCTCCTTCGTAGCCTTGGAAAATATTTTGTTGTGAGAGCCGAAAGCGTCTGAGAGTACGAGCCTAAGAGGGGCCGTACTCTTAAACACTTAGGTACTATTTTTTTACAGCAGAGGAGGCAGTGCAAGGGCGTAAAAAAATAATGAAAGAAAAAAGCCCGCTACTTACTGCTCCTGAATAGAGTAGAGTAAGCGCTTATATTTAACAAGGCTTTCGTAAGAGTTGTGGGCATATCCAGGGGTAGTTTATGACCCTGGTGGTAGAGTGACCCTTCTTCTGTACCTTGAACGTGAAGAAAGACTCATGACAACGCGATTAATCTCACTTTCGACCTTTGGAAATAGTTGATGTGAGATGCGGAGGAGTTTGAAAATACCGACATTAAATCTTTCTTCTTTGTGCCTTGAGTTTGTAGGGTTGGAGTTTTTTGGGGGTGACTGCGATGCTGAGAGTGTTTAGAGTCGTATTCTTAAACATTTCGACACTTAAGCGCACACATTCAGCAAGGCCTTCGTAGGAGTTTTGGGCATATCTAGGGGTAGTTTTATGACCCTGGTGGTAGTTTGACCCTTCTTTTGTACCGCGAACGTGAAGAAAGACTCATTACAACCCGATTTATCTCACTTTCGGGGTTTGGAAGTAGTTGATGGGAGAGGCGGAGGCGGAGGCGGAAGAGACTAAAGGCCCAAGTGTTTTTTCTTTGTGCTTCGTGATCTAAAGTTGGAGGGATTTTGGGGGTGACTCTGCTATGTTGTCATTGTTTAGAGTTTCCATGAACAAAGCAGAAAGGACAAAGCCATTCCCTGTACGTCATTATTATGCATTTGTTTGTCCTCTTAATTTTTCGGTGTGTGTGTGTGTGTGTGTGTGTGTGTGTGTGTGTGTGTGTGTGTGTGTGTGTGTGTGTGTGCTCATATTTTGTTCTTTCCTTTTACTGTTCTTCGTTCAGCTGTTGTTGTTGTTGTTGTTGTTGTTGTTGTTGTTGTTGTTGTTGTTGTTGTCTATATTTATCAACATTCACCTTCTTGTTCTTGCTTTTCTCTTTTTTTTTTTTTTTTTTGTTTTCTCGTTTTACTTTCCTTCCGCTTCTTTTTCTTCTGCTTTTCTTCCTCTTCTCCTTTTCTTTTTCTTTTCCCTTTTGCTATCCTCGTATTTTTTTCATTCACGTCTTATCCTTATTATTTTGGGTTTTTTTTCTACAACTTATTTTATTTTCTCCTCGCTTTTTTTTCCTTTTTTTTTTCTCTCCCGCCTCAATATTCTTTTTCCCAGTTCATCTTTACTTGTCTTATTTCCTTCTACCTCACCCCTATCAAGCTCTCCATCTCTCCTTCATCTCCTTGCATCCCCCTCTCCTCTAACACTTTCTTCCCTCCCTTTACTCCCTCTCCTCACTTCCCTTAACACCTTTCCTCTCATTAACTTACTCTCTTCCACCGGACCCCGTCTCTCCATCTCTCCTCCTTCCTTTCATGTACCTTCATCTCCTTCTATTTCCAACTTCTCATTTCTCTAACACTTTTTTCCTTCCCTTACTCACTTCCCCTCAACTCCCTTTCCTTTTTCTCTTTTTCTTCCTGTACCTTCATTTCCTCTCATCTTCCTCAACTCATTTCTCTAACATTTTCTTTCCTCCCTTTATTCACTTCCCCTCAACTCCCTCTTCTCTCCTCACTTCTCTGACACCTTTCCTCTCCCGTCTCTTCATCTCTTCTTCCTATACATTCATTCCCTTCATCTCCTTTTTATCACTTCTCTAACGCTTTCTTTCCTTTCCCTTTACTTATTTACTAACTTCGACAATCCCCGCCTCGCTACCTCACCTCCTTTATGCCCTCCATCTCTTCTTTCCCTTCCTGTACCTTCATCCCCTTCCGTCTTCCTCTCCTCACTTCTGTAACGCTTTCTTTCCTCTCCCTTTATTTTTACTTACCTCACCCCCAGGATCTCCACATCTCCTTTTCTTCCTCTCTCTTCACCTCCTTCAATCTCCCTCTTCTCACTTCTCTAACGCTTTCTTTCCTCTCCCCGCACCCCGCCTCACTACCTCACCCCCAGGATCTCCACATCTCCTTTTCTTCCTCTCTCTTCATCTCCTTCAATCTCCTTCTCCTCACTTCTATAACGCTTTCTTTCCTCTCCCCTTACTTACACCGCACCCCGCCTCACTACCTCACCCCCAGGATCTCCATATTTCCTTCCCTTCCTGTACATTCATCACCTACCACTTACTTCTCCTCACTTCTCTGACACCTCCTTCCAACCCTTCCTCAGGTCCTCCCGAAGAGCCGGTGTCCTGCGCTCTAGTGAACCACAGCGCCGTGTCCCTCGCCGTGGCCTGTGTTCCTGGCCATGACGGCGGCCTCCCACAAGTCTTCCTTACCACGGTGAGTCGCGGGGCACAGGGTGAGGGAGGGAACAGTTAGAGATAGAAAGATATAGATAGATAGATAGAGAGAGAGAGAGAGAGAGAGAGAGAGAGAGAGAGAGAGAGAGAGAGAGAGAGAGAGAGAGAGAGAGAGAGAGAGAGAGAGAGAGAGAGAGAGAGAGAGAGAGAGAGAGAGAGAGAGAGAGAGAGAGAGAGAGAGAGAGAGAGAAACTGAGACATGGTTGCCTGTATCAGCGCTTTAGTCTACTTCTCAGGCGCGTCAGTGACCTACGGAGCTCATAACAGTCAAACACTTGCTATACGTGGGCGAGGGAACATTCATTTAATTCCTGTTGCACCGAAGTAACGCTCAAGGCGGTTCTGCAGAAGTGGATCGTTTTGGCTTTAACTACATCAGCAGGAAGGTTGTTGTAGTAGCGGATAACTGGGTACGGGAAAAATCTCCACCTACTAAAGGTTTCAGGGGCCGTGTTACCCTGTTTTTCGCAAATAAAACTTTAACAAAGCGTCGGACAAGGATGTTATTTTGGCAGTGAATGTTTGAGACCACGACCTAATGGGCAAAAATATGATTTGGTGTCACATGTGGATAATGAAGCACTTATAAGAGTAAATTTAGGGTAAACCTGGCTAAAAGTTAAAGGCACTGTGAGCGAGGCTAGCCCCGCCAACGACAAAGGTGTTGTTGGGTAGTTGGGTGGGGATGATTGTGTGAGGAAGGAAAGGTTGGGTATGGGGGAGGTTGGTGAGCCGACAAGGGATGAAGCCAGAAACTACTGCTCGTTTACATACATGCAGCATGTACTACTAATAATCACATTTTCCATGTAAAGGATAAGTAATTTCCTTCGAGTAAGACCGTTTCTCCCAAACTGATAGTCCATATAACGAACATCCATAATTACAGTAGATTAAATATTGCTACGGTGTGTGTGTGTGTGTGTGTGTGTGTGTGTGTGTGTGTGTGTGTGTGTGTGTGTGTGTGTGTGAAGCAGTAAAACATAATTGCTGGTTGGATGGATGATTACTCATACGTCGAAGCTAAACGTCACATCGACGTCACAAGAAGATGAGCGGGGCGGGGCTAGCCTCGCCCACAGTGCCTTTAACTTTTAGCCAAGTTTACCCTATATTTACTCTTATAAGTGCTTCATTATCCACATGTGACAGCAAATCATATTTTTGCCCATTAGGTCGGGGTCTCAAACATTCATTGCCAAAATAACATCCTTGTCCGACGCTTTGTTAAAGTTTTACTTGCGAAAAACAGGGGAGCACGGCCCCTGAAACCGTTAGTACATGACCTCGAGTGTTTAGGCTGACCGATAATTTTTGAGAAGGGAGAGGACGAGAAGTAGGAATAGAAGAATAAGGTTAGGAAGAAGCGACATTTACAGGAAGCTTGTTTTGGTAACGGATGACTCGGTTCGGGAAAAAATCTCCTCTTAAATGACCTCGAGTGTTTAGGCTGACCGATAATTTTTTGAGAGAGGAGAGAACGAGAAGTAGGAAAAGGAGAATAGCGTTAAGAAGAAGTAATAATAATGCAATAATACGAATAAGGATGATGATCAAAACAGCATAACAATAATGAAAAAAATCGAATGAGAACACACACAAACGAGCAGGAACAAGGAGTAAACAAAAGAAATAGCAATGAAAAGAAGAAGAGGAGGAGAAGGAAAAAGAACAGAAAATAGTTGAACCAGAAAAAGAGGAGGAGGAGGAAGAGGAGGAAGAGGTGAACGTGAGTAAAATAAATGGAAGAAGATAAAGTGACAGAAAGGAGGAAAGAGGAGGAAAATGGTGAGAGAGAGAGAGAGAGAGAGAGAGAGAGAGAGAGAGAGAGAGAGAGAGAGAGAGAGAGAGAGAGAGAGAGAGAGAGAGAGAGAGAGAGAGAGAGAGAGAGAGAGAGAGAGAGAGAGAGAGAGAGAGAGAGAGAGAGAGAGAGAGAGAGAGAGAGAGAGAGAGAGAGAGAGAGAGAGAGAGAGAGAGAGACAAACGACCCAGAAGAAAGGGATGGAAGAAAAAATATCCTAAAGAGGAGAGAGAGAGAGAGAGAGAGAGAGAGAGAGAGAGAGAGAGAGAGAGAGAGAGAGAGAGAGAGAGAGAGAGAGAGAGAGAGAGAACGCAACCATGCAACACCACCACCATGCAACACCACCACCACCACCATCATCACCACCACCACCACCATCACCATCATCACCACTACCATCACCACCACCACCACCACCATCACCATCATCACCACCACCATCACCACCACCATCACCACCACCATCACCACCACCACCACCACCATCACCACCACCACCATCACTACCACCATCATCACCACCATCACCACCACCACCAGCCCTACAACGCCTTCCCTTCTCTCCCTTCTCTTTTTTCCGATATTCCTTCCCTTCTTCCCTTCACTCATCTTTCTTTCCCCTCCTTCTTCCACCTCAGCCAATCTCCTCTTTCTCTTCCTCCCGTTTCCTCCTCCTTGTTCTCTCTTCCTACTTCTCATTTCTTTCTTCTTCGTGATGGTCTTCCTCCTTCAACTCCTTCTCCTCCTCCTCCTCCTTCTCCCCCAATAACAATCCCCCACCAAAAGTCCCCAATAACAATCCCCCACCAAAAGTCCCCAATAACAATCCCCCACCAAAAGTCCCCAATAACAATCCCCCACCAAAAGTCCCCAATAACAATCCCCCACCAAAAGTCCCCAATAACAATCCCCCACCAAAAGTCCCCAATAACAATCCCCCACCAAAAGTCCCCAATAACAATCACCCAACAAAATACCCAATAACAGTCCCCACCAAAAGTCCCCAATAACAATCCCCACCAAAGTCCCCAATAACAATCCCCACCAAAAGTCCCCAATAACAATCCCCCACCAAAGTCCCCACAACAATCCCCCACAAAAGTCCCCAATAACAATCCCCACCAAAAGTCCATAATAACAATCCCCCACCAAAAGTCCCCAATAACAATCCCCCACCAAAAGTCCTTAATAACAATCCCCCACCAAAAGTCCCCAATAACAATCACCCACCAAAAGTCCCCAATAACAATCCCCCACCAAAAGTCCCCAATAACAATCCCCCACCAAAAGTCCCCAATAACAATCCCCCACCAAAAGTCCCCAATAACAATCCCCCACCAAAAGTCCCCAATAACAATCCCCCATCAAAAGTCCCCAATAACAATCACCCATCAAAAGTCCCCAAAAACAATACCCCAACCAAACTCCCCAATAACAATCCCCCACCAAAAGTCCCCAATAACAATCACCCATCAAAAGTCCCCAATAACAATCCCCCACCAAAAGTCCCCAATAACAATCCCCCACCAAAAGTCCCCAATAACAATCACCCACCAAAAGTCCCCAATAACAATCACCCATCAAAAGTCCCCAATAACAATCACCCACCAAAAGTCCCCAATAACAATCACCCATCAAAAGTCCCCAATAACAATCACCCACCAAAAGTCCCCAATAACAATCCCCCACCAAAAGTCCCCAATAACAATCACCAACAAAAGACCCCAATAACAATCCCCCACCAAAAGTCCCCAATAACAATCACCCAACAAAAGTCCCCAATAACAATCCCCCACCAAAAGTCCCCAATAACAATCCCCCACCAAAAGTCCCCAATAACAATCCCCTAGTAACAGTCCCCAGTAACAATCACCCCCAACATCCCTCCAGTAAAAATCCCCCCATAACAGTCCCCAGTAACAATCACCCCCAACATCCCTCCAGTAAAAATCCCCCAGTAACAGTCCCCAGTAACAATCACCCCCAACATCCCTCCAGTAAAAATCCCCCAATAACAGTCCCCAGTAACAATCACCCCCAACAGCCCCAGCAGCCCCAGTAGCAATCTCCCGTCGGTAGCCCCCCAGTAACAATCTTCACCTCTACTCTCCCCCAACAGGTGCAGGACGCCGCTACACACGAGGTGGTTGCCAACATCACCTCGGCGACGCCCTCCTTCAGCGTAGCGGGACTGGCGCCGGGGCGGGACTACCTCCTGCTGGTGAGGGCGGCCAACGAGAAGGGCCGATCCTCGCCTTACATCATCCAGGGGTTTGCGCTCAAGGTCGCCGAGAACAAGATCAGTAAGTGTGTGGCAGGGATGGCTGAGGAGAACCAGTAATGTAGTGGCATGGCAGGGGGGTGAAGGCAATGGTAGTGGTAGTAGCGAACGTTGCCAGATTGTCGTACCCCAAAAAGTGCCTCTTCGACCCCAATAACTGCCTACATATATAGTTATCGTTAAAATGGTTAATTACTGGTGTTTTTTGGCAATAGCTATGGCTCAGAAACCGGTAAATACGAGGCTCTGAGTATGATAATCTGGCAACGTTGGTAGTACCTGTGACCATTGCTCCGGACATGTGGCGACAGGGATGTGGACGCAGTAGAAGTGGTAATAGTTTTGACTTTTACTCCTTCCTTCCCAGACACCAGTAAACGTGGCAGCAGTAGTGGTGGTAGTAGTAGTAAACATTGTTCTTTGTTCCCCAGACACCAGTAGTCTACCCGTGGCGGCAGGGCAGGGGTGTGAACGCATCAGTAGTGGCTGCAGTAGTAGTAACCATCACTCCTTAATTGTTTCCAGACAACTCTCGGAGCGTGGAGGCCACCCCGCACCTGGCCGTGTTCGTGGGCGTGGTGAGCGGCTTTGTCTTCGTCCTGACAGTTTTGGCCGTGGCGGCGCGCTCCCGATGCCGTCGCCAGCGCCGCCGCCACGGCCCGGACGAGTGCCCCGACAACCACAAACTGCCCGACGGAGATGAAGGTAAATAGCGGTGATGACGGAAAGACTGGGCGAGGGGGGGGAGGGGAGGGGAGGGGAAGTAAGGTGAGGGGAGGTAAGGTGAGTTGAGGGAAGTGGAGATGAGGTGACGTGACGTGGTGTAAGGTGATTTAAATTGAGTTCATGAATTAAGATGATGAGTTGTGTTAAGGTGAGGTGAGGTGAGGTGAGGTGATGAGCCACTGACAGGAGATTAAAAGTGTTCCGCAAATTTGAGTTTCTACATTCAAATTCTTTTCTTTTTTTTCTTTTTCGACATTTTTCTTCTTATCTTTCCCTTCCTTTGTTTTCGCGTCATTATCTTTTTCTTTGTCTCTGCCGTTTCTCTAATACCTTTTTTTCTCTCTCCTCTTTTAATTCTTTTTTGCTTGCTTCCTTCTCTCGTTTCCTTTTTTTCGCTTTTCCTTTCTTCCTTTCTTTCTTTCTTCGAGTTCCTGTATCTTTAATCTTTTCCTTATTTTTCTTTCTTTATTTTATTATCTTATCAGTCGCCTCTTCCTCTCTCCCTCTTTTTTGTTTGCATATTTATCTTATTTCCTTTTTATCTTTCTTTTCGTTCTATATTTTTTATTATACTGTCTTTTTTCTTTGTCTTTCTTCCTTGTCTTTATTTCCTGTTCTCTTCTTCCTCTTTACTTCTTCCCTGATTTTTTTCTTTTCTTCAATTCTTTGTTTATTTTTGTATTTCTTTTTGTCTTTTTTCTTTTTTTTTTCTTCTCCTTTCTTTTTCTTTTTCTTTTTCTTATTCTTCTATTTGTTTTTAATTTTCATTTTCTTTTTCCTCTTCTTATTCCTTCTTTTCTTCCTCCTCCTCCTTTTCCACCTCCTCCACTCCAACACCTCAAATAGTCATCCTCATTTGATTCCTCCACCTCAATACCTCTTCCTCCTCCTCCTCCTTCTCCCCCTCCTCTTCCTCATCATCATCGTCATCATCATCATCATCATCAAGTCCTCCCCCCTCTCCTCCTCCAGCGCCGCCGTCCCCCTCTACCAAGGCTTCCCTAGACGAGGCGGAGGCCGGCGAGGACGAGGACGAGGACGATGACCCCAGTGCTACGGAGTCATCAGGAGGACTGTTGGAGCCACGGGAGGGGACGGCGCAGGTGTGTGTGTGTGTGTGTGTGTGTGTGTGTGTGTGTGTGTGTGTGTGTGTATGGGGAGAGAGAGAGAGAGAGAGAGAGAGAGAGAGAGAGAGAGAGAGAGAGAGAGAGAGAGAGAGAGAGAGAGAGCGCATGTTAACTTTTCGACTAAGATGAAATGAACGTAAAATACTACTACTACTACTACTACTACTACTAAACACACACACACACACACACACACACACACACACACACATACACAATGACTCCCCTTCCCTTCATCCCCTATACAGAGTCCTGGCGGCCCAACCAAAGCCCTCAGAACCTACGTGCCCAGCCAGACGCAGCCACAGACGCAGCAGCAGCAGCAACAGCCACTACACCCCACCGGGACCGCCACCAACCACAAGTACCACAAGATCAAGATTGACTGCACGCGACTCAACAAGGAGAGTTTTGTATAGCGCGACGGGACTTGCGGCGGCGGGGAAAGACAGGTAGAGTAGCGGAACTGGAAAGCAAAGTGTGTGAGTAAACAGAAGAGGGGACCAAAATGAGGAGGAGGACCTACGAAGCGATACAAAGCGAGGAAAATAAGAAGGCTATGAACTGTTTATAAGCGTGAATGGAGGAGACTAAGAGAAGGACGAGGACGAGAATAAGTAGAGTGGCGCAAATGGAAAGCAAAGTGTGTGAGTAAACAGGAGAGGACAAAAATTAGGAGGACCTACGAAGCGATACAAAGCGAGGAAAATAAAAAGACTGAACTGTTAATAAGCGTGAATGGAGGAGAAGAAGAGGACGAGGACGAGAATAAGTAGAGTGTATAAATGAACAGAAGAGAAGGCCAAGAGGAGGAGGACCTACGAAGCGATACAAAGCGAGGAAAATGAGAAGGCTATGAACTGTTAATAAGCGTGAATGGAGGAGACAAAGAGGAGGAGGACGAGAATAAGTGGAGTGACGTAAATGAAAGGCAACGTGTATAAATGAACATAAGAGAGGGCCAAGAGGAGGAGGACCTACGAAGCAATGCGAAGCGAGGAAAATGAGAAGGCTATGAACTGGAGGAGACTAAGAGAAGGACGAGGAGGACGAGGATGAGGAGAGGAGGAAGAAGGAGAAGGAACGGGAAGAGTGATTACAGGTTGCTTTCTTCCTTCCTTCCCTCCTTTGTTTCCTTCTTTTTTTATCTATTTATTTTTTCCTCTCAATTATCCTTCCCTCTTTCCTTCTTTCCTTCTCCCTCCCTCTCTCCCTCCTTTCCTTCCCTTTTCTTCCTCCCTTACGTCTGGCCATACATCCTTCTGTTCCTTCTTTCCTATTCCTTCCCTTCTTTCCTTCCTGTTCCAAGTCTCCTTCAGCTGTAAGTACCTAACCGAATACTTCTCTTCTTCTTCTTCTTCTTCTTCTTCTTCTTCTTCTTCTTCTTCTTCTTCCTCCTCCTCCAATGTGTCTATGAGTAGATACTTGTGTAAATACATTGAAGGTCTGAAGGTTTACATGCGGGACACCTACGTTCGAATACAATCTCGTGCCGCAGGAAAAGACGTGGAGGAATGTCGAGCTCCTACTGTATGGATTTGAACACCTACGTTAAGGGAATACAGTGCCATGCCGCAGGAAATGACACGAAGAGCGCTCTGTCCTATTAAACCGCGATGGCCTGGCGATGTGCTGCGTTGAGGGGACACTGGCCGGTATGCTCAGACGCTTCGGTTCCCGCATCAATTATTTAAAAGGCCCAAAAAGGAGATTTATCGGGTTATCGTGAATGTTTCTTTAGCAATACACTTCTAGTTACTTATTTTTCTCGGCCGGTTTGCGCCATACTGTTACGGAGAGAAAAGTAATGCGTTGGGTGTAGACCGTGTAGTCATTTACCCGTACAGGTGGTTCAGATGAACACTTTGGTGAACGGCGTCTGGCACTCTGGTATTGGAAGTCATCTCAAGGGGACGGGCCAAGAAAAGACCTTATTGTGTTGGGTGTAGAGATTAACCCGGACTGGTGGGTCGTCAGAAGCTTATAGGGAGCGGCGTCTGGCACTTTGGTATTGGAAGTGATCTCAAGGGAGTGGCCCAAGAAACAGACCTCATTGTGTTGGGTGTAGAGATTAACCCGGACTGGTGGGTCGTCAGAAGCTTATAGGGAGCGGCGTCTGGCACTTTGGTGTTGGAAGGGATCTCAAGGGGACGGCCCAAGAAAAGACCTTATTGTGTTGGGTGTAGAGATTAACCCGGACTGGTGGGTCGTCAGAAGCTTATAGGGAGCGGCGTCTGGCACTTTGGTATTGGAAGTGATCTCAAGGGAGTGGCCCAAGAAACAGACCTCATTGTGTTGGGTGTAGAAATTAACCCGGAAAGGTGGGTCGTCAGAAGCTTATAGGGAGCGGCGTCTGGCACTTTGGTATTGGAAGTGATCTCAAGGGGACGGCCCAAGAGACAGACCTCATTGTGTTGGGTGTAGAAATTAACCCGGACAGGTGGGTCGTAAGAAGCTTGTAGGGAACGGCGTCTGGCACTGGTATTGGAAGTCATCTCAAGGGGACGGGCCAAGAATAGACCGTATTGTGTTGGGTGTAGAGATTAACCCGGACTGGTGGGTCGTCAGAAGCTTATAGGGAGCGGCGTCTGGCACTTTGGTATTGGAAGTGATCTCAAGGGAGTGGCCCAAGAAACAGACCTCATTGTGTTGGGTGTAGAGATTAACCCGGACTGGTGGGTCGTCAGAAGCTTATAGGGAGCGGCGTCTGGCACTTTGGTGTTGGAAGGGATCTCAAGGGGACGGCCCAAGAAATAGACCTTATTGTGTTGGGTGTATAGATTAACCCGGACTGGTGGGTCGTCAGAAGCTTATAGGGAACGGCGTCTGGCACTCTGGTATTGGAAGTCATCTCAAGGGGACGGGCCAAGAATAGACCTTATTGTGTTGGGAGTAAAAATTAACCCGGACAGGTGGGTCGTAAGAAGATTGTGGGGAACGACATTTGGCACTGGTATTCTAAGTGATCTCAAGGGAGTGGCCCAAGAAATAGACCTCATTGTGTTGGGTGTAGAAATTAACCGGTACAGGTGGATCGTCAGAAGCTTGTAGGGACCGGCGTCTGGCACTCTGGTATTAGACGGGATCTCAAGGGGACGAGCCAAGAATAGACATTATTGCGTTGGGTGTAGAAATTAACCCGTACAGGTGGGTCGTAAGAATCTTGTGGGGAACGGCGTCTGGCACTCTGGTATTGGAAGGGACCTCAAGGGGACGGGCCGAGAAAAAGAACATGTAATTATGAGCGTGGGTGTGTTACTTTGATGTTCCATTGATGTTTAATAAATAATTGACTGGTAACGATGACGGTTATTGTACCACAGATATATGTAATCAAAAAAATATTTATATGGAAATGATAAAACGTTTTCATGCTTTGTATTATTGTGTTTTATTTGACGATCCCTGCTGAGAGAGAGAGAGAGAGAGAGAGAGAGAGAGAGAGAGAGAGAGAGAGAGAGAGAGAGAGAGAGAGAGGAGAGAGAGAGAGAGAGAGAGAGAGAGAGAGAGAGAGAGAGAGAGAGAGAGAGAGAGAGAGAGAGAGAGAGAGAGAGAGAGAGAGAGAGAGAGAGAGAGAGAGAGTTAGCAATATTTTTCAGTGCCATCATCACCACCCACTACAATACCACAACAAAACAAAGGCCTTTCCTAACGTCCCCTCTCTCTCTCTCTCTCTCTCTCTCTCTCTCTTTTATCCTTAGTTTCAATGCGCGTAGCCTAAGAAACAAGTTTGATGAACTGAGATGTCTTGCTCTAACAGAAAATTTTGACGTAATTGCTATAACCGAAACATTTATCGACACCACATATATTGATTTAAGCTCCGAATACAACATAGATGGCTACAGACTTTTCAACAAAGATCGTGTGAACCGTAGAGGCGGTGGCGTCGCCCTTTTTGTCAAAAGCTTTTTGCAACCCACTGACAAAATACCAAGAGACAGTATGTTACGTTGAACATTTGTGCGTGCGAGTAAACATTGCAAAAGTCAATTTAAATATATGTCACCTACAGGCCTCCGGGGCAATCACTAGATGACGACCTTGAAATGTACAGCGTTTTAAGGCAGTCACTAAATAACAACAACTCACTGATATTAGGAGACTTTAACCTCCCCCATATCGACTGGGCGACACTGTCAGGTACAGAAGGCGAGTCACATAGAATGATCGAATTTCTAGAAGAAAATTATCTAAGCCAAATGGTTTCTGAACCAACTCGACAAAATAACATACTCGACCTTGTTATAACGACCCAAGATAACCTAGTCAATAATGTCACGGTAGGAGAACACCTCGGTTCTTGCGATCATAAATTAGTGCGCGTCGACATTAGAGCTCAAACATCAGTGACTGAAAATAAAGTAAAGGTGCCTAATTTCAAAAGAGCTAACTTCGTAGAAATCCGACAAAAACTAACAGAAATACAACTATCAGATGACGGCAATGTAGAGAAAGCCTGGCTAAGCTTTAAAAATCACTTACTCACTCAGCAGTCAGCAGAACACATTCGTCCCCTTGTGCGAGAAGCGAACTAACACTAATAAAAGCCCACCTTGGTTTAATAGCGAAATTAAACACTCAGTCAAGAAGAGAAATTTGTTTTACAGGTTAAAGAAAGAACAAAGCACGCCCGAAAACATTAGACTTTATAACGATGCCAGGCGACGAGTAAAAAGATTAGTATGTCAGGTAAAGCGTAGATATGAAGAAAATATTGCAGCCAACTGTAAAAATAATCCGAAATCTTTCTTCAGTTACATAAACAACAGAAAGACAATCAGAAGTGGAATTGGACCTTTAACAAACAGCGACGTTGCACTAGTGACTGACAGCCAACACATTGCAAACCTCTTAAACAGTTAATTTTCCTCGATGTTTAATACTAACAGTCTTCCTCCCACTACCACCAGCACCAGTACTAATGTAAATCTCGAGCATGCATTGCCTAATTTTGAAATAACAACCGATGAAGTCCTTAAAGCTCTCCATTCACTTAAAACAAAAAAAAAGTCCCGGACCCGATAAAGTATATCCTATACTGCTTAAAGAAACAAAGAGCGAAATAGTCTCCTCTCTCACAACCGTATTCAATATGTCCTTGCGACAAGGCATCGTCCCTTCGGATTGGAAAAAGGCTAATGTGACACCGATTTTTAAGAAAGGAGACAAAAAATACCAGGTAACTACCGACCCATTAGTCTAACTTCAATTGTAGGTAAGCTACTTGAGAGCATAATTAGAGACAAAATTGTGAGTTACCTCGAAAGCCACTCATTAATTGGGGATTCACAACATGGCTTCCGTAACAATAGATCCTGCCTATCAAACCTATTGACCTTTTATAACGACCTCTTCTCAGTTTATGACGTAACCATATCATTGGACGATGTCTATCTTGATTTCCAGAAAGCGTTTGATAAAGTCCCACATCATAAATTACTTTATAAATTAAAGCAAATAGGTATTGACGGTCAAGTAAACCAATGGATCGCGAATTGGTTGAACAACAGACAACAAAGAGTGGTGATTGACGGATTTAACTCAGAGTGGGCGCCGGTCACTAGTGGCGTCCCTCAGGACTCGGTTCTTGGCCTAGTGCTCTTCATTATTTACATCAACGACATGGATGTTGGACTCAATAATCGCATTAGTAAATTTGCAGACGACACAAAGATTGGTAACTCGGTTCTCATTGACGAAGACAGGCAAAGCCTCCAAGAGGATTTGCACAAAATTTCAGCTTGGTCGGATAGATGGGAGATGCCCTTTAACGTAGACAAGTGCCAGGTCCTTCAAATTGGAACAAGAAATAAGAAGTTCGATTACGAAATGCGCGACGTTAAACTCACAAGCGTTCAGTGCGTTAATGACCTGGGGGTCAAAATCGCGTCAAACCTCAAATTCTCACATCAATGCATCGATGCAGCAAATAAAGCGAACAGAATGTTGGGCTTCATTAAAAGAAACTTTTTATTCAAGAATAAAGATGTAATACTTCCGCTCTACAATAGTTTAGTCAGACCCCACTTGGATTATGCGGTACAGTTTTGGTCTCCTCACCATGCAAAGGACATTGCTAAATTAGAAGGTGTTCAGCGTCGGGCAACAAAAATGATCCCTTCCTTGGGCAACAAATCCTACGAAGAAAGGCTTTCCACGCTTAAAATGTTCTCTCTTGAAAAACGTCGCCTCCGAGGAAAACTGATCGAATGTTTTAAAATACTTAATGGTTTCACGAATGTAGACAGAACAAAATTGTTTATGATCGATGACACTTTGCGAACGAGGAACAATGGCATAAAACTCAAATGTAGACAAGTAAATTCAGACTGCACCAAATTTTTCTTCACCAACGTTGTAGTGCGAGAATGGAATAAGCTCCCACCGTCAGAGATCCAATGTAACACGATTGACTCCTTTAAAAACAAGCTCGACCGTCACTTCCTTGAACTTAATATTAACTAGAGTAGAAAAGCAACGTTTTGGAGCCATCTGATTAGTGTAGATTCACTTAGGTTTAAGGACAGACCACCTAGTCTGGACCATGGGGTCTGTGTGGTCTGATTTTCTATGTAAATCTATGTAATTCTCTCTCTCTCTCTCTCTCTCTCTCTCTCTCTCTCCCAATGTTCTACCCGGCATTTTTCTCTACATCTCTCCATCACCACACCTCGAATCACCTTTCCCTCTCTCGGTTTTGGTGAGGCGCCTAAGACCTCAACCAAACACGACCACCACAAGAACCAAACCAACCTTCCCTCCACACACGAGCCTCCAGAGCTGCCTCGAAGTAATCTCTGCTGCAAATACTCGTGCCGCAAGACCTCCAGCACCAAATCCCTCGTCACGTCCCCTCACGAGTAATCCCTCCACACAAAATCCCGCCGGTGTTCATTTGGGGTTTAAAGAGGCGAGTGGAGTCGAGGGGAAGGATGCTGGAAAGTTTGGTCGTAGAGAGAAGCAGCGGTAGACAACATACGCATGGTTATAGGGCAACTTTCACAGCTCGCCATGAGGGGTTAGTATTAGTTAGCATCCAAGCCAATAACAGACTTCGAAAATTCCTTGTGTTTTGTGTTAATATTAAAGTTAAGAAATCTGAGGAAACCATAAGGTGTTGTTCCTGGTGTTGGATCGGAAACCTAATGCCACCTTACCAATGGCCACTTTCACAGTTCGCCATGATGGGCTAGTAACCGCTAGTTAGTTAGCCTCCAAACCAATACAAAAGACTTTGAAAATTCCTTGTGTAGTGTTTTGCGTTCATATTTAAGTTACGAAATTCGAGGAAACCATACGGGAAATAAATCTCTTGTTGTGTATCAGGTGTTGTATCGAAAACTTAATACCTGCTTACCAAGGGCTGGGACACATTTGCCATGATGGGTTAGTTAGCCTCTAAACCAATAACAAAGACTTCCAAAATTCCTTATGTAGTATTTTCCGTGCATAGTTAAGATTTTTGAGGAAACTAAAAGGGAAATAAATCTCTTGTTGTGTATCGGGTCTTACATCGAAAACCTGACCATTACGGAGTGTAGAAGATTGAATAGTTTGGTTCGGGTGTTTACGAAGCCACTGTGTTAGGCTGTCGGTTTGGTTCGAAGGGCTGGGACCCTCTCACCCCCCGTGCCCTTCCTTCCTGCCCTCGCCGTGTAGTAAAAGGGACAACAGAAGCGGGACCGTAACAACAAGAAACAGAGGAGGAAGGAGGCGGAGGAGGAGGAGGAAGAGGAGGAAGATAACAACAGCAGCAAGACGTAACAATAAGAAACAGGAGGAGGAGGAGGAGGAGGAAACATGGAAACATGGAAACATGGAAACGCAGGCAACAGAAAGCCTATTGGCTCATTACGAGGTTGCCCGCTTTGGTGATTTAATCTGCTCGACAGCCTGGGGCCTGGGGAGCAGATGAAAGCACCTCGACATTGAGGAGTAGATGAAAGCACCTCGATATTGAGGAGCAGATGAAAGCAACTCAATATTCAGTTTACTCCCGACGCAGCGAAGTGACGGTCGATTCTATATTTGAAGGAGTTGATTGTATTCGCATTTACTACTTCTGAAGGAAGATTGTTCCAGTGACGGATGACTCGGTTTGAAAAGAAACTCCTTCCGATGTCTGTGTTACATCGACTAGACTGAATGGGTAAACCGTTATTTCTAGTTCTTAGGTTGGTTTGCAATTCAAAGAAATTGGAGTAATCGACGTTATTGAATTTTTTCAGATACTTGAAGACTTAAATCATATCTCCTCGTAGGCGTCTTTTCTCTAATGTAAAGAGATTGAGTCGCTTGAGTCGTTCCTCGTACGGTTGAGCCCTTAAGGTTGGTATCATTTTCGTGGCGCGTCGCTGAATCCTTTCCAGTAAATCAATGTCCTTTCTGTAATTAGGAGACCAGAACTGTACTGCATACTCGAGGTGCGGTCTTACCATGGAATTATACAAGGATAGCATCACGTCTGGCGTTTTACACTCGAAGTTCCTCGCTATGAACCCGAGCATAGTGTTGGCTTTGTTGTATGCTTTTTTACAGTGATTCGCGTGTTTCAGGTCACTGCTGATAGTGACTCCAAGATCCTTTTCCTCCTGCATCGCTTGCAGAGGTCTCCCATTCATGATGTATGTGTGGTTACTATTTCTGGACCCAATGTGCATGACTTTGCATTTGTCAACATTAAAGGACATTTGCCATTTTTCCGACCATTCGATAATGTGATTGAGGTCTTTCTGAATGATTTCGCAGTCGGTCTTTGTGAGGGCCTTTCCCCCCACCTTAGTATCATCAGCAAATTTCGATATTGTGGATTTCAGTCCTGATTCGAGGTCATTGATATAATATATGATGAAGAGAATGGGTCCCAGCACTGACCCTTGAGGCACTCCACTAGTGACTGGAAGCCAATCGGAAGGCTGTCCGTTGAGTAGTACTCGTTGTTTTCTGTCGGTGAGCCAATCTCTTATCCACGCGATCAGATTGGCTCCAATGCCCGCCGAGTGCAGTTTCTTAAGGAGTCGCTCGTGCGGTACCTTGTCGAAGGCTTTCTGAAAGTCCAGGTATATAACATCACTGGGGATGTGGGCATCCCAGTTCTTATATATACCTTGGAAGAAGTCTAATAAATTCGTTAGGCAGGAGCGCTTGTTTCTGAAGCCATGCTGGGTGTCGGAGATTACATTATTGTCTTCTAGAAACTTAACAAGTTTGTCTCTAATAATCTTTTCGAGTATTTTTCCTGCCACTGATGTCAAACTTATGGGCCTGTAGTTTAATGCAACGCTTTTGTCTCCTTTTTTGAAAATTGGTGTTACGTTCGCCATCTTCCAGTCTTCCGGGACCTTTTTCAATTGAACAGACTGGTTGAATATGTTAGTGAGTGGCTGAAGTATTTGTTGTTTAAGCTCTTTTAATAATCGCGGGGACAAACCGTCAGGTCCTGTTGACTTGTTCGTGTCGAGTTTATCCAAATACTCTTTCACTTCTTGGTCGCATATTGAGTCAATTTTCAGGGCGTGATTCCCTCGGCGGGTCAGGGTTCTCGGGCATGGTTTCGATGTTCTCGACTGTGAATACGGATGCGAAGTTACTGTTGAGGATTCTGGCCATCTGTTTACTGTCCTGAGTTGCAGCTCCAGTCTCGTCTGTCAGGGGACCAATATTGGATTTTACTTTCTTTTCGATCTGATGTATGTGAAGAATTTTTTGAGTTTGTCTTGATGTCACGCGCTATTTGTTTTCCTAGTTGCGTTTACTACTTCGAATAAGGGTGCGACAAGCTCTGAGGCTGTTGTGGTACTGAGTACGGGCCTCGGCCGAGTCATACTCTTTCATTAGGTTATAATTCCTTTTTTAAGTTTACCGCCCTTTTATTTCTCTGGTCATCCACGGTGGATCTACGGCACCATTTACTCGCCTGGGTTTCGTCGGCACTGTAGCCTTTTCTACTCCCAAAAGCTTATCTTTGAAGTTGTTCCACACGTTGTCGATTGTATTGTCGGTTAGGTGAAGTTGGTCCCAGGTCGCAGAGGAAGCAGCTCACGGGCTAGGTTGAAATTTGCTTTTTTGTAGTCTGGTATCACTGACGGATTGTCTACGAGTTTGTGACTTATGTTGACATTGAAACGGATTAAGTGGTGATCGCAACCGTTAATTTTTTCACCAACTTCACAGTCGCGAATGAGGTCGGGGTCGCTTACTAATACCAGATCCAGCAGATTGTTTTCTCTTGTTGGTTGAGTTACAACTTGAGTGAGGAACGAATCCTCCACCATTTCTATAAGCCTGTTACCCTCTTGATCTCCAGTCAATTGTCCCCAGTCAATGTTAGGGCAATTAAAGTCCCCAATTATTATTGCTTGTTTACTTTGTGTTAAAGAGTGAAGCTCTTCGTACAGGGCAGTGTCATCGGCTGCCTGTTGTTTTGGAGGTCTGTATACGGTCGCAAGTGTTAGTTTCTTATTATTCGCAGTTATTTCCACATAGACGGAGTCGTAATTCTCTGCGTCCTGTTTGTCTATTTTTATGGCAGGGAGCGTACTTTTTACGTAGCAAATTACTCCTCCTCCTTTCTTGTGCATTCGATTTTTTTGGAAGCTTTCGTACCCGGGAAATGACAGTTCAGATACTAGATGTGCAGAGTTGGCCCAAGTCTCTGTGATGGCTACCACATCTCGTTTCTCAGTTGCAATATACGCCCTAATTTCGTCCTTTTTGGGTAATAGACTGCGTGCATTTGTGTACAAAATGGAAATATGACTACTGGTTTGGCCGCGTCGTGTTGAATGAGTTCGCTTGTCGGAGGCGTCGTTGGTTACACAGTTTCTTGCAAGCCGAGGCCGAGGAAGAGGAGGAAGATAACAATAGAGGATAAGGAAGAGGGAGAGGGATGAGGAGGGAAAGATGAGGAGAAATATTATACGGAAGAACGTGAAAATATAGATGGCCCGGAGGAGGAAGAGGAGGAGGAGGAGGAGGAGGAGGAGAAGGAGCTATTGATGGAATTAAAAGTAGAGTGAACACCGAAGAAGGAAGAGAAGGAAAAACGAAGAGAAGAAAGTGATTTGACGATAGTGAAGAAGAATGATGATGATGATGATGAGGAGGAGGAGGAGGAGGAGGAGGAGGAGGAGGAGGAGAGAAAATTGGAGGAGAAGGAAGAAAGTAACCCAATCTTTCTTTCTTTAATTAAATTGTACAGATTGTTTGTCGGTGAGAGAGAGAGAGAGAGAGAGAGAGAGAGAGAGAGAGAGAGAGAGAGAGAGAGAGAGAGAGAGAGAGAGAGAGAGAGAGAGAGAGAGAGAGAGAGAGAGAGAGAGAGAGAGAGAGAGAGAGAGAGAGAGAGAGAGAGAGAGAGAGAGAGAGAGAGAGAGAGAGAGAGAGAGAATGGAAAGATAGACATTGAAAGTAGTAGTAGTAGTAGTAGTAGTAGTTGTAGTAGTAGTAATAATAATAATAATAATAATAATAATAATAATAATAATAATAATAATAATAATAATAATAATAATAATAATAATAATAATAATAATAATAATAATAATAATAATAATAATAATAATAGGTTTATTAATGTAAGGCAGCCGTTAGGCTGAAAATATACAAATTAAAAATATAAGAAACTTCAAACTAAAAGTAAATAGGCTACACTAGAGGGAGGGAGAGGGTGGGGGGTGGTTTGGGAGAGCTGAAAATAGACATAAGGGAGAGGGAGGGTGGTGTGAAGGGGGCACTTAGAGGGGTAGCGGCGAGGTGCTAATCTCCACCGCGGCCCTTTGGGTATGACTGTCACTGGGCATTGTTTATCATCCGCACCATCGCGGGCACTGCGCTACGTTTGTAACGGTCGGTTCGCGGCGCTCTGAAGGGGTTGATTTTGTTGTGGTGTCTGGTGAAGCGGGGGGGGCGCGTCGGATGGCAGGAGGTGGCGGTGGCGAGGATGGTGAAGCAGGGAGATTCCGAATTTTCTGAGGGCGTCCTGGTGCTTGTCAGAGAGCCTCGGGAGACTCAGGGTGGCCAGGGCATTGTCGTAAGTGTGGTAGTCAGGGCCTAAAATGACCCTGAATGCCCTCTTTTGAACCCTCTCAAGCTGCTGTTGTTGGGTGAGGGTAAGGGACGATGACCACGCCGGGGAGGCATACATGAGCTTTGGCAATATGAATGATGAATAAATACTGCACAGCTCAGCAGCCGGTGCCCCCAGCGTCCTGAGTCTACGCAGCATGTACAGCTTGTAAGAGGCTGCTCTGACGGTGTTGGAGACGTGGAGCTTCCAGTTGAGCTGGTAGTCCACAGTGATGCCGAGTAGTTGGTGGTGGTGGTGGTGGTGGTGATGGTGGTGGTGGTGGTGATGGTGATGGTGGTGGTGGTGGTGGTGAGATGGTGGTGGTGGTGAGGTGGTGGTGGTGGTGATGGTGGTGGTGGTGGTGGTGGTGGTGGTGGTTGTGGTGGTGGTGGTTAGATGGTGGTGGTGGTGGTGGTGATGGTGGTGGTGGTGATGGTGGTGGTGGTGGTGGTGGTGGTGGTGGTGGTAGTAGTAGTAGTAGTAGTAGTAGTAGTAGTAGTAGTAGTAGTAGTAGTAGTAGTAGTAGTAGTAGTAGTAGTAGTAGTAGTGGTGGTGGTGGTGGTGGTGGTGGTGCAGGAAATAGAAGCTTTGTCTGCCATTGCCTAGACTGAGCCACACGCTGCCTATTCAACGTACACCCACGGCATCCAACATCGGTGGACGTTCCTGATGCGCATCATCCCCGCCATCAGTCCACTCCTCCGGCCACTGGAAAATGCCGTCAAGAATGTATTCTTGCCGGCGCTAGTGAAATCTCATGCTTGGGGGAGGAGGAGAGGGATATGCTAGCACTTCCCCCAAGAATGGGTGGGATGGGGATCACCAACCCTGAGAAGCTGGCTGATAAGGAGAACCAAAACTCCATCAGCCTTACCAGGTCACTCATCAACAGGATCATCGCTCAGGAGGCAGAGGGCGAGATAGACCAAACAGAAATAAGAGAAATTAAAAGAAAAATCTCAGAAGAAAGGCAACAGGCCCAAAAAGACGAGCTGGACCGTCTTACACACCACCTGTCCACAGAAATGGGTAGAAAAATACACACAGCACAGGAGGTAGGCGCCTCTAACTGGCTAACGTCATTACCAATCAGAGCAAAGGGCTTCAGCCTCAACAAACAAGAATTTGTCGACGCCACTGTTCTGAGATATGGCTGGCCGATTGAGGGACTGCCTGATCTCTGTGCATGTGGATCACCAAATGATGTCACCCACACCATGACATGTAAAAAAGGAGGCTTCGTGGTGGTGGTGGTGGTGATGGGGATGATGATGGTGATGGTGGTGGTGGCGGTGGTGATGGTGGTGGCGGTGATGATGATGGTGGTGATGGTGGTGGTTGTGGTGAAGGTGGTGGTGGTGATGATGGTGGTGGTGATGGTGGTGGTGGTGGTGGTGATGGTGGTGGAGATGATGATGATGATGGTGGTGATGGTGGTGATGGTGGTGGTGATGGTGGTGATGCTGGTGGTGATGGTGGTGATGGTGGTGATGGTGATGGTGATGGTGGTGGTGGTGATTATGATGGTGGTGGTGGTGGTGGTGATGGTGGTGGTGATGGTGGTGGTGGTGGTGATGGTGATGGTGGTGGTGGTGGTGGTGGTGATGGTGGTGGTGGTGGTGGTGGTGGTGTTGGTGTTGGTGGTGGTGGTGGTGGTGGTGGTGGAGATAATGATGGTGGTGGTGGTGGTGGTGGCGGTGATGATGATGATGGTGGTGGCGGTGAAGATGGTGATGGTGGTGGCAGTGATGATGGTGATGGTGGTGGCGGTGATGATGCTGATGGTGGTGGCGGTGATGATGATGTTGGTGGTGGGGGTGATGGTGATGGTGGTGGTGGTGATGATGGTGATGGTGGTGGCGGTGATGATGGTGATGGTGGTGGTGGTGATGGTGATGGTGGTGGTGGTGGCGATGATGATGATGATGGTGGTGGCGGTGATGATGGTGATGGTGGTGGCGGTGATGATGCTGATGGTGGTGGCGGTGATGATGGTGATGGTGGTGGCGGTGATGATGGTGATGGTGGTGGCGGTGATGATGCTGATGGTGGTGGCGGTGATGATGGTGATGGTGGTGGCGGTGATAATGCTGATGGTGGTGGCGGTGATGATGATGATGGTGGTGATGGTGGTGGTGGTGATGGTGGTGGCGGTGATGATGGTGATGGTGGTGGCGGTGATGATGCTGATGGTGGTGGCGGTGATGATGGTGATGGTGGTGGTGGTGATGGTGATGGTGGTGGTGGTGGTGGTGGTGGTGGTGGTGGTGGTGGTGATGGTGATGGTGGTGGTGGTGGTGATGATGATGATGATGATGATGGTGGTGGTGGTGGTGATGGTGGTGATGGTGGTGGTGGTGATGATGATGATGATGATGATGATGATGATGATGATGATGATGATGGTGGTGGTGGTGGTGATAACAGAAAACACAACAGGTTCTTACAACACTCATTTAAACAGACACATTCGTATATAAGAACAGCCATTGCTACATGTCCCGGCGGCCGTCTCCCGTACGTACGCCCATCCTGCTAATGTAATTTGTAACTTAGGGGAAAAACAGCTTATGTTAAGAGATATTTCCCGCGGGAAATTACCACCTCGCCTGACCCAAATATTTCCCTGACATAACGACGCTACAGAGTGAGCTAATATTTGTAAAACAACACACGGAGAGAGCTGACGGTGAGACGAGGGAAGGGAAGGGAAGGGAAGGGAAGGAAAGGGAAGGGAAAGGAAGGGAAGGGAAGGGATTTCAAGGGAAAGGAAGGGAAGGGAAGGGAAAGGGATTTTAAGGGAAAGGAAGGGAAGGGAAGGGAAGGGAAAGGGATTTTAAGAGAAAGGAAGGGAAGGGAAGGGAAGGGATTTTAAGGAAAAGGAAGGCAAGGGAAAGGGATTTTAAGAGAAAGGAAGGAAGGAAGGAAGGATTTTAAGGAAGGAAGGAAGGAAGGGAAGGAAGGGAAGGAAAGGATTTTAAGGAAAGGAAGGAAGGGAAGGAAGGAAGGAAGAGATTGGTAGGAAGGAAGGACTGGAAGGAAGGAAGAGAAGGAAGAGAAGGAAGGAAGGAAGAAGGAAGGGAAGGGAAGGGACTGGAAGGAAGGAAGGGAAGGAAGGAAGGAAGGAAGGAAGGAAGGAAGGAAGGAAGGAAGGAAAGGAAAGGAAGGAAGGGAAGGAAGGAGGGAAGGAGGGAAGGGAAGGGAAGGGAAGGGAAGGAAAGGAAGGAAAGGAAGGTAAGGAAGGAAGGAAGGGAAGGAAGGAAGGAAGGGTTGGGATGGGAAGGGAAGGAAGGAAGGAAGGAAGGAAGGGGAAGGAAGGGGAAGGGAGAGGAAGGAAGGAAGGAAGGAAATGGATGGGATTGGAAGGAAGGAAGGAAGGAAGGAAGGAAGGAAGGGAAGGGAAGGAAGAAGGAAGGAAGAAGGAAGGAAGGAAGGATTTTAAGGGAAGGAAGGAAGGAAGGAAGGAAAGGAAGGAAGGGAAGGAAGGAAGGAAGGGAAGGAAGGGAAGGGAAGGAAGGGAAGGAAGGGTAGGGGAAGGGGTAGGAAGGAAGGAAGGAAAGGCAAGGGAATGGAAGTGAAGGGAATAGATGGAAAGGGAAGGGAAGGGAAGGAATAGGATGGGATGGGATGGGATGGGATGGGATGGAAAGCGAAGGGAAGGGAAGGGAAGGGAAGGGAAGGAAAGGGAAGGGAAAGGAAGAGAAGAAAAGAGAAAGAATAGGAAGGGAAGGGAAGGGAAGGGTGGGGAAGGGAGGGAAAAGGAAGAGATGAGAAGGGACGGGAAGAGAAGGGAAGGGAAGGAAAGGGAAGGGAAAGGAAGGGAAGGGAAGGGAAGGGAAGGGAAGGGAAAGGAAAGATCAGAGAAACTGCAGAGAGGAAAGAAGAATGACAAGAATAAATAAATAAAAAAAACGAGAAGGAAAGGAAAAGAAAGGCGAGAATGGAATAGAAGGGAAGGAAACGGGGAGGCGGAAGATAAATGAGGGAAGGAAAGGGAGGAAGAAAAGATGGAAGAAGGAGTGGTGTGTGTGGACGAGGGTGGTGAGGAAGGGCGGGAGGGCTGGTGAAAAAGATGAGCTCAGAGTGACGACAGAGCTGGGAGGATGCAAGGAAAGGAGAGCTTGTAGAGTTAGCCAGGAGTGTTTACAAGCTCAACACACTGACGAGAGCTGTGAGAAGGGTGCAAGGAAAGTGGAGAGCTTGTAGAGTTAGCCAGGAGTGTTTACAAGCTCAACACACTGACGAGAGAGCTGTGAGAAGGGTGCAAGGAAAGTGGTGAGCTTGTAGAGGCAGCCAGGAGTGTTTACAAGCTCAACACACTGACGAGAGCTGTGAGAAGGGTGCAAGGAAAGTGGTGAGCTTGTAGAGTCAGCAAGGAGTGTTTACAAGCTCTACACAATGGCGAGAGAGCTGTGAGAAGGATGCAAGGAAGGTAGAGCTTGTAGAGTTAGCCAGGAGTGTTTACAAGCTCAACACACTGACGAGAGAGCTGTGAGAAGGGTGCAAGGAAAGTGGTGAGCTTGTAGAGGAAGCCAGGAGTGTTTACAAGCTCAACACACTGGCGAGAAAACTGTGAGAAGGGTACAAGGAGAGGAGAGCTTGTAGAGGCAGCCAATAGTGTTTACAAGCTCAACACACTGACGAAAGCTGGGAGAAGGGTGCAAGGAAAGTGGTGAGCTTGTAGAGTCAGCCAGGAGTGTTTGCAAGCTCTACACAATGGCGAGAAAGTGGGGGAAAGAATGTGAGGGGAGAGCTTGTTAAACCTAATCCTCCATGTCTTCTAAAACGGACCCTATACAGGTTTGACCTTTAGACATATCCCAAACCTGACCCATGCTAAGAAGGTGGTTTTGGCGGCACACAACATGATGGTGGACAGGCCGTCCCTCCTTTGAGACAGGAGAGAGGGTCGAAAGATGGTTCAAATATGTTGCAGCAAAAAGATATAGGTAAAGATGGGAGTATACGCTACTAGCTGCGCGTGGCCGCCGTCCTCATCTCCGTATCATTGGCCTGTGGCGGGTGAGAGCCCATCACCCCGGGACACAGGACCAGTGCAACATCCGGGTTACCACTGGTTACCTTCCCAGGCTACCCAAGGTACTTATTTATCGACCAGCCCGAAAGGAAGGATGAAGAGCTGGGTTGGCTGCGCGCCGACTGACCGGGCCAAAACTCGAACCCGGGCCCCCAGGTTCACAGTTAGGCACGCTAAGCACTGCACCACGGAGGCGCGTAGAGCAACATGACCAAAACATCATGCAAGGAAATTTATCATATATTTGTCCTTTCCTCTCCTCCATCCTTTTCCTCCTGACCTTTTTCCTTCCCTTTTTTATCCTTTATTCCTTCCATCAACCGAACACACACACACACACACACACACACACACACACACACACACACACACACACACACAGAGAGAGAGAGAGAGAGAGAGAGAGAGAGAGAGAGAGAGAGAGAGAGAGAGAGAGAGAGAGAGAGAGAGAGAGAGAGAGAGAGAGAGAGAGATATATATATATATATATATAAAGAGATATATATATATATATATATATATATATATAGATATAGATATATATAGATATATATATATATATATATATGCACATTCTCTCTCCCTTTCCGTTTCTCTCTGGCTTCCTCCTTTTTGCTCTCACCGCCTGCATGGCTTCTCGTGTCTCTCGTCTTTCCGTCTTTTTCTTTCCGTTTCCTTTTCTTTCTCTCAGTTTTCCTCCTCGTCTTCCTCCTTTGCCACCTGCCTCTCTGTGCCTGACGAGCGCGCGAGAGTTTTGTGAAAGAGGTAAAACAAAGGGAAGGAATGAAGGAAGGAAGGAAGAGGAAAGGAGTGAATGGATGAAGATAAAGATGGAAGGAGGGATGAAAGGAAAAAAATCAACGAAAGAAAGAAGAAATGAAGGACAGGAATAAATAGACATGAATGAAGGAAGGCCTTAAAGACCTGCACGGAGCGACTGCATCTGTCCGTCGAGAGCCCGCCCTGGCCTTGGCGGAGGGGAAAAAAAAAGAGAGAGAAAATAGGAGATAAAATATGCAAAAATCACGGAAGCCAGACACGCGCGCCCAGACATTCCTTTCTGAGTTTCTCCTTTACACTCGTCTTACAAGCTCCTCCTCTCTCCGCCATTTCCTCGACACCAGTTTCATCATCAACCCGTCGGCCCCCATCCCTTACGAGCTGTCGGTGAAACATAT
>NC_066513.1:2783022-2815522 GCF_024679095.1 Eriocheir sinensis
ATAATGGTAATGACGATAATGATAATAATGACACACACGAGGGAGGGAGAGAGGGAAGTACTTTACTCTATCATTATATTTATTTATTTATTTATCTATCATTTTCGGCCATATTATAAGTTGTCCCTTCCTCGGCCATTCCCGGTTATCAGCTCCAACAATATCAGTGCGCCAGTCCCCGCCCTCTACGAGCTTATTATGAATCATTTTTAAACGCTATATTCAGCAGACTCACTTTCTCTGTAAATAATTCTATGGCACAAAAAGGCCACGAGTCAAGTATGTGTAAGCGAGGGATGTCGAATTCAACGAAGGCGAAAATAGTTTAGGACAGAGGTGGGAAGTTGGATATATAAGACTTCGACTCCTACTCCGCCTTCAGGAAATTTTGAGGTAGCGACTCCGACTTCTACTCCGACTTCTACTCCGGGAAATTTTAGGTTGCGACTCCGACTCCGATTTTTACTCCGACTTCTACTTCGACTTCTACTCCAGGAAATTTTAAGGTTGCGACTCCGACTCCGATTTCTACTCCGACTTCTACTCCGACTGCTACTCCGACTTCTACTCCGACTGCTACTCCGACTGCTACTCCGACTTCTACCCCAGGAAATTTAAAGGTTGCGACTCCGACTCCGACTTCTACTCCGACTGCTACTCCGACTTCTACTCCGACTTCTACTCCGACTGCTACTCCGACGGCTACTCCGACGGCTACTCCGACTCC
Organism: Eriocheir sinensis; assembly: GCF_024679095.1. Classification (NCBI taxonomy): domain Eukaryota; kingdom Metazoa; phylum Arthropoda; class Malacostraca; order Decapoda; family Varunidae; genus Eriocheir; species Eriocheir sinensis. The sequence goes on from NC_066513.1 coordinate 2,783,750, forward strand.
GACTCCGACTTCTACTCCAGAAAATTTTAAGGTTGCGACTCCGACTCCGACTCCGACTTCTACTCCAGGAAATTTTAAGGTTATGACTCCGACTCCGACTCCGACTCAAAACACGACTCCACCCCCTCCCCCTTCTCCTCTTCTGCAATAAAGTGTTAGTCAAATCAAGCCCCGCCACACCACATCACACCACACCCAGCTACACCACACACCACACCACACCTAGCAACACAATAGCACACATATCGTAAAGTAGTCGGAGTCGCAGATATTTTTACCGACACCGACTCCGACTCCACATCCCCGGTTTAGAAGCTACTTTTATTTTAGTTGCATTTTGTGTGGCCTCTAAGTAACGGAAAGATGAAATAGCTGTAATAATAACATGAGGGAAGGGGAAAGGCTAGAAGGAAAGGAGGAGGAGGAGGAGGAGAAAGATGACTTGAATATTATAAGAAAAAAAATAGCAAACAAATCAAATTATATGAAATCAGGAATTGAATGCACGAAATTGAGTTCTGAATCCCCCAACATCCACCCCGGCCAGGATTTGCCGCCGCCGTCCCTTAATGAGAAATGTCATTGCATATCAATATACTCTACATAAAGGAAAATATCAATAAAAGGTATTAGTAAGATCTCCACCGACCAAACCTAAAATCATCGCAATACTAAAATATGTACCCCTAACCGTTACTTTTCCTCTTATTATTATTATTATTATTGTTGTTATTATTATTATTATTAGTAGTAGTAGTAGTCGTAGTCGTAGTCGTAGTCGTAGCCGTAGTAGTAGTAGTACCGTAGTATTATTATTATTATTATTATTATTAGTAGTAGTAGTAGTAGTAGAAGTACCGTAGTAGTAGTAGTAGTAGTAGAAGTACCGTAGTAGTAGTAGTAGTAGTAGTAGTAGTAGTAGTAGTAGTAGTAGTAGTAGTAGTAGTAGTAGTAGTAGTACTGTAGTAGTAGTAGTAGCAATAGTAGTAATATTAGTAGAAGTAGTAGTAGTAGCAATATTATTATTATTATTATTATTATTATTGATATCATGATTTTTATCATCACTAGTTTAACAGGGAGTAGGTAGGAAGACACATACCAAAACGGGCGTAAGCCACTCCCGGTGAGTTATATTATGGGAAGCGAGGAGGGTGCTGAAGCCCTCCAAAGACCCTTCCCATGTCCTCACTTTCCGTTTCCCTATTGTCTCATCAACACCAGAGAGTAGTTCAGCATGCTCTCTAAAGACAGATCCTCTCTCTTTCCACACCACACTACATTCACACAACATACAAACCGTCTCCCAAAATTTTACAAATTCAAAATGGCGAAAATTAGCATTGCCTAGGATTCCCGCCTGGGGGGGATGGACCACAAATTCCCCCAGGTACTTGAGATGTGTCTTGATAACTCCTCGAACCTCTTTCTTATCAATTTCTGCAACATTCGCGGTCTTCGTTCCAATTTCCATTCTGTGGAGCACCATCTCTCTTCCTCACCGAAACACAGGTTCCTGAGGCTACTGACAGAAATCTCTACTCTGTTCCATCCTACTATCTCTATCCTAATTTCAATCCAAAGCTCAATTGCTGTCGTGCCCACGACCGTGACTTGTGAATTTTCCACCATCTGGCTAAGACTTCATTGTCATTCTATTACTAAATACATCTGTGTTGTTTATCTCTCACCTAACTCTACTAACTATGTAAAATTCTTTGACTACTTGAACTCTAAAGTGGAGCACATCTTGATCCACTCTCCCTTCGCTGAAATCTCCATCCTAGGAGATTCCAATGTTCACCACCAGCTTTGGCTGTCATCCTCTTTCATTGACCAGCCTGGTGAACAAGCCTACAACTTTGCTATTTTCTATGATCTAGAGCGGTTAGTTCAGCACCCTACACGTATTCCCGACCGTCTTGGAGACAGGCCCAACATACTAGACCTCTTCCTTACCTCAAACCCTTCTGCTTACTCTGTCAAACTGTTCTCTCCGTTGGGCTCCTCCGATCACAACCTTATTTCTGTATCCTGTCCTATCGCTCCTGCTATGTACAGCCTCTGGACCCACCGAAGAGGCGATGCTCTGGCATTTTGCTTCCGCTCGGTGGGACGCCCTGAGGATGTACTTTTCCGATTCCCGTGGAATGATTACTGCTTCCAGAAAAGAGACCCCTCTTTGTGTGCCCAGCGCATCACTGAGGTGATTGTCTCTGGAATGGAGGCATACATTCTACGTACTTTCTCTGCTCCTCATGCTCAAAAGCCTTGGTTTAATCACGCTTGTCCTCGTGCTGTCAAAGATAGAGAGGCAGCTCACAAAAGGTACCAGAGCCTTCGCACTCCTGCTAACCATGATCTTTTTATTTTTAACCGGAATCGTGCCAAGTCTATTCTTCGACTTACCAAAAGCTCTTTCATCCATAGCAAATGTCAATACCTTGCTTTTTCTAATTCTTCCAGAGACTTCTAGCACCTAGCCAAAAATATCTCCTCCAATTTCACTTCTTTATCTTTCTCTCTTCTCCTTAACCCTGACGTCAGCACCGCCGTCTCAATTATCTCTAAGGCTATCTCTATCTATCTCATCTGTAAAAACTCCACTCCGGACGATTCTGGGCATATTCCTCCGTAAAAGACGACCAACAGCCAACTGGAAGCCTAAGTGGTGGAACAATCAACTCAAACGCCAAATTGAGAATAAAAATCGAGCGCGTCGCAAATAATTGATCACAAGTAATGAAACAGACAAAATTGAATTCCAAAGATTACGCCGAGAAACAAAAAAGAATCATACGTCTCACTAAAAGAAACCTAGAGCTTCATATTGCAAGCGCCAGCAAAACAAATCCTAAAGAATTTTTTGCCTACATAAGAAATAAAAAGTTCTCACCCCAGTATTGGCCCGATAGCAACTGTAAATGGCGAATCCACGAATGATGATAAAGAAATCGCTAACATATTGAATGATTTTTTTGCCTCCGTTTTTACAGAAGAAATCTTATCCGAAAGCCAACCGGAAGCCCCTAGATATATTAATGACACATCCTTGAGTAGTATTAGCGACATTGTAGAAAGTGATATAATACAAATTATCGATAATATTAAAGTAAACAAAACGCCCGGCCCAGATAAAATATCCCCGCGTATTCTCAATGAGGCAAAACATCAGATCAGCAAGCCCCTCTTGAACATATTCTCAAGGTCGCTAAACACAGGAAAAGTACCACTAGAATGGAAACTCGCTAACGTAACTCCTATCTTTAAGAGAGGCGACAAGTTCCAACCAGGTGATTATCGACCGATCAGTCTAACGTCAATCGTGTGCAAAATTTTAGAGACAATCATTCGCGAAAAAATGGTAAAGTTTTTTTCAAGATAACAGACTGATTAAGGATTCGCTACATGGTTGTCGAAACAAACGTTCCTGTCTGACTAACCTTCTCGATTTCTTCAACTACATCTTTAATGTAAACGATGAAAGTCAATCAGTAGACATTGTATATTTGGACTTTCAGAAAGCATTTGACAAAGTCCCTCACAACCGCCTCCTTAGTAAATTGCAAGCTCACGGTATAATTGGTAATATTCATAAGTGGCTCAAAGACTGGCTTACCGACCGTAAACAGATAGTTGTTATGAATGGTATATCATCTGACTGGTGAGATGTCAAAAGCGGTGTTCCACAGGGGTCGGTGTTGGGACCTGTTCTGTTTTTAGTGTTCGTAAATGACATTGACGAGGGGCTATCGTGTAAAATATCGAAATTTGCAGACGACGCAAAAATAGCCAGCAGAGTCACTACGACAATGGATAAAGAACACTTCCAAGCTGATCTCGAACGCTTAAGTAGTTGGGCACGAACATGGCAAATGAATTTCAATATTGAATAGTGCAAACTGATCGAATTTATTGGTCGTAAATTTGAACACAAATCAGAAAAAGTAATATTGACACTGTACAATTCGTTAGTTCGCCCACATCTTGAGTATTGCGTTCAGTTTTGGTCTCCCTATTACAGAAAGGATATTGATAAACTCGAGAGGGTGCAGCGTCGAGCCACGAAAATGATTCCTAGTCTGCGAAACAAACCGTACGAAAACAGACTTAAAGAACTTAACTTATTCAGCTTATCACAGCGCAGGCTAAGAGGTGACCTTATAGAAGTGTTTAATATTTTCAAAGGATTCGATAGCGTTAATGTTCATGATTATTTTACAGTCTCTCAATCAAGTGTAACAAGAAACAATGGATACAAAATAACGAGGAAGCGCTTCAACTCAAATGTATCAAAACACTTCTTCAACCGTGTCATCAATGTATGGAATGGTTTGCCTCAAAACGTCGTCAAAAGGGAAACTATTTGCACGTTCAAAAACCGACTGACAAATATTTAGAAGCGAACCCGAACATCCGCTATTTTGCTCCGGTCTAACAGAAAGTAGTGTTAGCTTAGATGTCGTGTATGATCTTCCTTCTGTCCATGTAAAATTCCATTGAAATTTTTCTATACTACATGGTATTCTTCCTTTTCGTGCCAGCCTCGGCTGGAAGGACTGGTGGGAGGGGAGGAGCCTCCGTCTTTCCTGTCCTGTGTCTCTGACTCGTAGATTAGAGTAGATGGTAGCACTGTTGCTTAAATTACAGGCTCACGGAGTAGAGGGTAAAGTTTTGAACTGGGTCAAGGCGTGGTTTAGCAATAGGAAGCAAAGAGTGCAAATCAATGGTAAAAGATCTGACTGGGGTTTATTATTTATATCAATGACTTAGATACAGGAATTAGTAGTGATGTTAGTAAATTTGCAGATGATACCAAGATCAACTCAACAGATTGTATGACTGGGCGGATAAATGGCAGATGGAGTTCAATGTGGGAGTGCAGTATTCTGAGGAGCTCTGATCTCCGTCCAAGGGCACAATGCATTCAAGCTAAAATCGAGCTAATAGGGTACTGGGATTTATTTGAATGGATATCAAAATGTTAGAATCGGTGCAGAGGAGGATGACTAAGATGATTCAGGGCTGAGAAACTTGCTATATGAGGAAAGACTCAAACAGTTAAACTTGCATTCTCTAGAAAGGCGAAGGGTGCGTGGAGACATGATCGAGGTTTATAAATGGATGAAGGCTTTAATAAGGGGGAACATTCATATAGTTTTTGTTGTAAAGAGAACCGGGTAGGACACGAAGTAATGGGTTTAAACTGGATAAATTCAGATTCAACAGGGACATAGGCAAAATTGGTTTACTAACAGGGTGGTGGATGAATAGGAATAGGCTTAGTCATGTGGTGAGTGCCAATACAATTGTCACATTCAAAATAGACTAGATAAATTCATGGACAGCGATATTAGGTGGGGTTAGATACAACTCCTGTGTTCTTATGTTCTTATGTAACAACAAACAGCCTAGTTAGGACCAAGAGGTCTGTTGCTGTTTGCTTTTCCTTTGTACTCCTTTGTACTCATCCCCCCTCTGACTCCTTTATGCCTGATATTAAGATTCTTGAGAATGATGTTTTCTATGCCCTCTCTGGCCTCAACCCTCAGAAGGCTTATGGACCTGATGGAGTGCCTCTTATTGTCCTTAAAAACTGTGCTTCCGTACTGACACCCTGCCTGGTCAAACTCTTTCGCCTCTCCCTGTCAACATCTACCTTTCCTTCCTACTGGAAGTACGCCTACATACAGCCTGTGCCTAAGAAGGGTGACCGTTCCAATCCCTCAAACTACCGTCATATAGTTTTACTTTCTTGTCTATCTAAAGCTTTTGAATCAATCATTAACAGGAAGTTTCTTAAGCATCTATTCTTTTCTGACCTTCTATCTGATCGCCAGTATGGGTTCCACAAGGGGCGTTCTGTTGGTGATCTTCTTGCTCTCTTAACTGACTCTTGGTCATCCTCTCTTAGCCGTTTCAGTGAAACTTTGGCTGTTGCGCTAGACATATCAAAAACCTTTGATAGGGTTTGGCACAAATATTTCCTTTCCAAACTACCCTATACGGTTTCTATCCTACTCTTTGTACCTTTATCTCCAGTTTCCTCTCTGACCGATCTATCACTGCTGTAGTAGATGGTCACTGTTCTAGTGTTCTTCCACCAAAGTTAAAACTATCAACAGTGGTGTTCCACAGGGCTCTGTCCTATCACCCACTCTTTTTCTGTTGTTAACTGATGATCTTCTTTCAAAACGAACTGTCCTATCCATTCTTACGCCAAGGACTCTATTCTGCATTACTCAACTTCTTCTGATAGGAGGCCGATCCAACAGGAACTATACGATTCCAGGCTGGAGGCCGCAGAACGCTTAACCTCAGACCTTACTATCATTTCCGATTGGGTCAAGAAGAACCTGGTGTTCTTCAACGCCTTAAAAAAACAATTTATTCACCTATCAACTCGCCACAACCTTCCAAACACCTATCCCCTATTCTTCAACAACACTCAGCTGTCACCTTCTACACTAAACATCCTCTGCCTATCCTTAACTAAAAATCTCAACTGGAACCTCCATATCTCCTCTCTCACTAAATCAGCTTCCTCGAGGTTGGGCGTTCTGTATTGCCTCCGTCAGTTCTTCTCCCCCGCACAGATGCTGTCCAAATACACGTGCATTATCGCCCTCGTATGGAGTATGCATCTCACGTGTGGGGGGGCTCTACAAACATCAGCTCTCTTGGACAGAGTAGAGTCTAAGGCTCTTCGTCTCATCAACTCCCCTCCTCTTACAGACAGTCTTCTACCTCTTAAATTCCGCCGCCATGTTGCCTCTCTTTCTATTTTCTATCGATATTTTCACGCTGACTGCTCTTCTGAACTTGCTAACTGCATGCCTCCCCCGCTCCCGCGGCCCCGCTGCACTCGACTTTCATCTCTAGCTCACCCCTATACTGTCCAAATCCCTTATGCAAGAGTTAACCAGCATCTTCACTCTTTCATCCCTTACACTTGTAAACTTTGGAACAGCCTTCCTTCGTCTGCATTTCCTCCTGCCTATGACTTGACCTCCTTCAAGAGGAGTGTACCAAGACACCTCTCCTCCCGAAATTGACCTCTCTTTTGGCAACTCTTTACTTTTGTCTATTGTGGGAACAGCGAGAAGCGGGCATTTTTTCTACACACTTTTTGTTGCCCTTGAGCTGTCTCCTTTGTTGTAAAAAAAAATTACCTCCTCTCTCTTTTCTCCTCTTTTGCTCTTCCTTCTTCATTCTTCGCCTTTCCCTTCCTTTCTCCTTTTATTTTCACAGCATCCTCCTTCCTCCTATTCTTTCTTTTACTTCCTCTCCCATCACTTTTGCTCTCCCTTCTTCATCCTACTCTTTTCCCCTCTTTTCTTTTTCCATCTTCACAGCATCCTACTTCCTCCTTCCTCCTATTCCTTCTTTTACTTCCTCTCCCACCACCATTACCTCCTCTTTCCTCTTTTACTCTTCCTTCTTCATACTTTTCCTTTCCCACCCTTTCTCTTTCCATCTTCACATCATCCTACTTTCTCCTATTCTTTCTCTCTTCTTCATCCTCTTGGCGGTTTACCACCCAATCTAAGCTAAAACGAACCGCTCTGTGGTCACTATTTCCTGGGTGGAGAGTTAGTGACCACAGAGCGGTTCGTTTCAGCTTAGATTGGGCGGTAACCCACTAACCAAACCCTGTGTTGTGTTGTAACCCAACCCTTCGTATGTGGGTTTATTTGAGGTTACAAGGTAACGTGTGCCGAAGCACGTGAGTTCTGGGATATTCAAAGAAGTATACACTAATCTATTTATTAAACAATAAACTGAAGCGTTCAGAGACGCATGGTACTTCTTTCACCTTGTATAACGGCGTGAGTACTGTCACGATATTGGCTCACAGTGACATAATAAAACCACAATAATGATAACACAATAGTAAAGAAATGGAGACAGTAATCACTGCTATTGTTCATACAATAGTACACAATAATAAATCCTAACAACTTCCTAATAATCCCTAATGATTCCTAATAATTCCTAATATATATGCCGCACTGGACCTTAATTTACACAGCTCACACTTCTACTCACGAACAATACAGAAGTCAGCATCTTGGGTGAAGAGCAGGGAACACGTTTCTTCTATCTTCTTTCTTCTTTCTTGTGTTCTTCTTTCTTGAGCTCTTGTTCCTAGAGTTCTTCTTTCGTGACTTCTTGCTTGAGTCCTTCTTTCTTGAATTCTGCTTTCGTGACTTCTGGCTTGAGTCCTTCTTTCTTGGTTTCTTGTATCTTGCTGCTTCCTGCTGCTTCTGCTTGTCGCGAGTGAGTGGAGCTTGTTCTCTTCTTGTTCTGTAGCTGCTCTGGAGCTGTTCTCTGCTGTTCTCTTCTTTGCTCCCTATTTTATACGTAGTCTTCGACGAGGATGAGGGAGGAGCTTGAAGGGTGATCGTAGGACCTACGAGGTGTGGCCTAGATTACTGCTTTCCCTAGGTTTGGCGTTTGTCCTGGCGTAGGAGGGACTCAGGTACTTTCGCTTCTCGTGGGTGGCTCTTTCGTTTTAGTGAGTTCCCACGGGGCCCGGTGATTTGTTGCTACTGTACGCTCAGCTTTCGTAGGTTCCTTGGAGCCTTGTGATTGGCTTCCCGTAGCGTGACGTAGATGTGACACACTCCGGTTTTTCTTCCGCGAGGCTGGAGGCTAATTAGTATGCCTGGCGCTGCAGGTGCAAAGGTCAGATGGGCGTTGTCCTTTCTCTTTTTTCCTCGCCTCGGAGTCGGGTGTCAGGTGTCGCTGTTGACTAATGATGTTATGAGTGGTGTCACTTTATCTTCCTTGTTTCGGCGTAGAGTGGCGCTGATGACTAATGACTTCTTCCAATGACAAGGACTTCTTCTATCGCTACTGTTTGTAACGCATGGGCCGTAAAGGGGCAGCTAATTGGCTTAGCGCGAAGGGACCGGGCTGGCTGCTTGATCGTCCAACAATGTTTTCATATTCTCTTCGTCCTCGGGGAGATAACGTCCAAGTCGCTGTGGTAGTGGGGCACTAATATTGGTGATAAATGAAGTCTGGCGACGAGGGACTGCTCCGCGTGGTATGTCGTCATTTGGGTTACCCGATTGGTTACCGAAGTTACCAAGAGACGGGTTTGGGTTACCCGCAGGGTTACCACATACCTCCCCCCTCGGAAGGCCTCGCCCCGGAGGCCTACCAAGGACGATGGTGGGGCGGGCTGGGCGGGCCGTCACCAGCTGCCACAGGTCCCGGCGGACATGGCGACGGACGTATTTGTAAATCCATGCATGTGTACCGCAGGCCAGGAGGAGGACTAGGAAGAGCACGCCAGCCAAGGTGAGGAGCATCCACAGGGAGGGATGCGACGCCGAAGATGGTTGTGGGGCGTGAATGGGCTGAAGGGCTGCCATGATAGCCTGGAGAGCCACAGGTTGCTCACTGTTAAGTAAAGTGAGATTAGGCAAGTGACGAAGCCAGGTGGCGTTGGGGGCCAGGGCTGGGAGCACCACATCAAGGGGAACAGGTTTGAGAGTAAGCGGGGGCAGATCAGCGATGGTATCGTGAGCAGGAAGTGTGAGCAATGGGCTATGTGCACTACAACCTTGACCCAGAGTAAGAACTCCTGAGCCATTGACAAGTTGCCGAAGCTTACTGACAGGGTTGGTAGGGCAATTGAGGGTGAGCGTGACAGGCTGACTAGTGGAGAATGTCCACACGCCTTGTCCTTTAAGGAACATTGGGGGGAAGGACTTTAGTAAAAAGGTTTGATATAGATCAGTAGCTATGTACTTATTAAGGAACGCGGCGGACTCGCAAGTGTCCACTGAAGCGTCATAAACAGGGCCAATGGGAGGACAGATATACAAATGGTCATATTGCACACAGTGGTCCAGGGAATCTAATAAAAAATAAGAGTTCCTATCTTCGCTGAAGGCAATAAACTTATGATTACGGGAGTATTGAGCAAAATATGTAGAATAAGGTACAGGGTAGGGGAGTGAGTCGATCCTGAAGACATCAAAGATGTCTGCAGGACTTCCTCGCATGGGGAGAGTGAGGTAAAAGTGTTTCGAGCCCGAGGAGATTGAAGGTCGTGCGGCAACACGAATAGTATCCCTATATAATGCTAAATATTCAGGTGCTGCTGGGAAAAGTTACCCCGGAGGCTTTACTGCAGCCTCTTGTATAACCTCGAGCAATGTTCTATCGGGAAGTAACATTGGTGTAACACGAGTTTGCAATAAGGATTGAAGACCTAATTTTACATTCAAGTTGGACGAAACAACGTCAGTTAGAGCCAGTTCAAGGTTAAAGAAGGCTTCCGTGAGTCTCTGTCCTGCTTCTAGTTGGAGTGTCTTAAGTGAAAACTCGCGAATTATTTGGTTGGAAATGTTGGCTGCAGATTCTAGTCTTCTAATTGCTGAATGTATAGCCCTCATATCGCGGGCTGTCATGTTTAAAGCATGGGAATGAACGTCTAACATAACCCGTTCTTTTTCCGTAAGGGACTCAAGGGTATGTATCTGGTGATGAACGGCATCAATTTGAGCCTGGGTAGCCGTGCCAAATAAAATATTAGATAAGGAGCCAAGGAAATTTAGGGCTCCCCGCTTGGAACGATCTCTGGGCATGGCACCCATTATGTACGTTAAAAAATTATTCATGTCAAGGAACAGTTTGTCAAACTCGTTGTCAAATGAACGTAGGGTCTTTTTAAGAGAGTTGACAACCAGATACGAGTCATTCATATGTTGGATGTTCCAGGCGATATCGGCAGTTAAGTTTTTCGCCTGAATGAGGGGTTGCAAGATGTCATCAGCTTTGACTTCGAAAGGGACGATGTAATATCGTCCTGTGAGAAGGGCCCGGTACGCTGGCGAAAAGTTAAGGCCAGCGCGCACAGGGGATTCTCTCGACGGGGCATCAGGAACGACGCCGACGATAAGAGCCATCTGCGGAGAAACTTAGTCTTAGAGCAGCTCCTGATATCTAGAATGAGTTAACGCTTATATTCTATAGGTTTGGACATAACATGTGGAAGATTAGGAGGATCCGTAGATGATCGTAACTGGTAGCGGGGTGTTGTACTAGGTTCAATTTCGGTAGCGACTTCTGATGTGGCAGTTTCATTGTCAGTGTCTTGCTCGGTTTCTTTCGCATCAGAACGGTGGATGACCGTTGGTGCAAGTGAGGAGTCGACAAAGTCGTCAAAAGAATCGGGGAGGTCTGCCTCCGATGAATCCAGGAGTGGATAGGCTCTCCGTATATGGGGATGTTGTTTGTAAGTGATGCTATCTTCGGGGATCACTTTCACACGGTCTGTATGGATAGTAGCCATTTTACTGGTCCTAATATCTTTGAGCTGAACTACCACGTCGCTCACTACTTTTATAACTCTATATGGACCTTTGAAGAGCGCCTGCAATTTTTTATGCTCTTTTCTGCTAGGTGTGTTTTTCAAGTACACTCTATCGCCTATTTTTAAGGGTTTTATCCTCGACGGTTTATGGTATCTTTCCATCTCTTGTCGACCTATCTCCAGGTATTCTTCACATCTGGCATAGACTTTCTGAGCTACTAGGGTCATTTCTTCCTTATAGCTGTCTACATTATACCAAGGCTTGGTAGTCTCTTCTAACATATTGTAAGGCAACCTGGGGTCTCGAAGATACAGGAGGAAAAATGGTGTGTCCCTTATGATTCTGTGATAGGCGGTGTTGTAGGCATGAGTTGCGGCGGGTAGCATTGTATCCCAAATACTTATATTTCCCTCAACTAAAGTCCTTAGAATACTGACTATCGTGGCATTAGCCCTTTCTACCACTCCATTTGCTGCTGGGTGGAACGCTGTTATCTTTGCATGCTTTAATTGTAATCGTTCTGTTACATCTCTTAACACGTGGTTTACAAATTCACCACCTTGGTCAGTAACAACTGATTGAGGTATTCCGTGCGCACAGATTACCTTATCATAGAATGCATGAGCAACTTCTGTTGCTTCCTTAGTTTTGAGAGGCACCACCACTAAATATTTAGTGAAAACATCGATTATGGTCAACAGGTATCTGTAGCCATTATCTGAGCGACCGACAGGTCCTACCACGTCCATATGTACTCTCTCAAAAGGTGAGGTAACATCTGGGTAGTGTCGCAGGGGAGCAGGGTAAGAGTTCCCAGTCCTCTTAAAACGAACACACGTGGTACATCTCCTACAAAAATCTTCTATATCCCTTTTCATCCCTGGCCAGTAAGCGAACTTCTGGCAACGTTGCAAGGTAACCTTAGCACCACCATGCCCAGCTGTTGGCACGGAATGCGCTAAAGTTATCGCTTTGGAGATATACTGAGGGGGCAGAAGAACTACACATGTGTCTTCCCCGTAGGGGTTTCTCATTACTCGATAGAGTATATTCTCTTTTAATTGACATCTATCTATAGGTACTCGGAGTTTTACCCTTGCTTGCTTCATTGCCATCTCTATCTCTTCAATTGACTTTCCGTCTCTAAGCATTCTCTTCATGAGGCCATAGGCTTCATGGCAGTCTTGTAGTTCAATAATTTCAGGTATATCCCATGTAACGTTAGTGTCGTTAGCTCCTGAGACAATAGTCATCACTTTATCTCTAGGATCTACTAGTGAGATACCATCTTCTTCTACTCTACAACGCGATAGGAAATCTGCTACAACGTTCTCTTTTCCGGGTAAGTGCTTTATCGAGAAGTCATATTCTGCTAGTAGTGACTGCCACCGAGCAATACGCCCGTTTGGGGTTGCTACCTTAAGTAACCAAACTAGGGGGCGATGATCTGTGTGAATCTCTATATGATAACCCAGTATTAAGGGTCGATTGACTTGGAGTCCGTATACTACAGCAAGTGTTTCACGCTCAATGGTACTATAGTTCCTTTCAGCTGAATTAAGAGTTCTAGAAAAGAATGTTATAGGGCGTAAACTACCACTATCGTCTTCTTGTTGAAGAACTCCACCTATACAAGTGTCTGAGGCATCCGTAGTGAGAACAAAATTCTTTGAGAAGTCAGGGAACTGTAGCGTAACATGAGTCGCTAATGCGTCCTTGAGAGTGTCAAAAGCAACTTGAGCTTCATCGCTCCAAGGGATAGGAGTTTTGTCCTTTTCTTATGTTTCTTTTCTTATCTCCTTGCCTCCTAATAAAAGGGTTAATGGTCTGCTTATCTGAGAGAAATCCTTTATAAATTTCCTATAATAATTGAGCATGCCCAGCAATGACTGAAGGTCATTCAGTGTTTTCGGGGGTTTTAGGTTTTTAATAGCTTGGACTTTTGCTGGTTGAGGTTGCAAACCTTCAGCACTGATTACATGTCCTAAATAATCAACCTTGGGCTGGAAAAAATGACACTTTTCCATCTTCAGGGCAAGTTTAGCTTCCGCTAGTCTACTTAACACTTTGTCAAGGTTAGTGATGTGATCATCAAAGGTTTCTCCTAGGACGATGACGTCATCTAGGTATACTTGTGTCGTCTTTCCGACAAGTCCTACTAATACTGAATTTATGACATGTTGAAAACATGAGGGGGCTGTTTTTAGTCCAAAAGGTAGGGAAGTGAACTCCCAATGTCCAGCAGGTGAGGAAAATGCAGTTTTTTCCATGCTGTCTTCATCCAAAGGTATCTGATGATAACCTTGTTTCAGATCCAGACACGTAAAAATCTTACTTTTTCCTAGTTGATACAATATCTGCTGTATATTAGGTAAGGGGTATTTATCATCTCTCAAGGTGGTGTTCAGGGCACGGAAGTCCAGACAGAGTCGTAAACCTCCATCTTTCTTGGGGACAGGGATTAGAGGTGCATTATAGGGAGAATGGGAAGGCCGAATAATGCCCTGTTCTTGAAGAGCAACCAGTTGTTTGTCTACTTGTTCATGATAACTGACGGGGATGGGGTAAGGTTTTCGGTAGACAACTTCATTAGTAACTTGTTGAATGGTATGCATGAAATATGGAGTGACTGTCAAAGGCTCTTTTTCCGTGGAGAGAACTCCAGGATATTTCTTTATTAGTTTGCACAGAGCTTTGTTCTCACGTGATGCTTTTGGGAACTTACTGTCAATAATTTCCTGTACTCCTTGTTGTTCCTCTACTACGGCGCCAATGAAAGCTGAAGGGGTCTTCTTCTGATAGTTTTCTTGTTGTAACGGCTGTACAAAACCTAAGGTACTGTCCTCATTTACTAGTACCGTTTCTTGTTCAATATTAATATATCGTACCATAAAAATTGAGGTGTGTGTTTCTACAGAGGGAATTAATCGTACCACGCCAGAGCACAGCACACGTGCGGCCGGGTTACCGGGACACGGAGTGAATAGCGCGTCTTGGACTCCTGTTAGAGGGGTTCTGAGCATTAAATATCCCGTTACGGCAGGGTGAAGAATCACGGTCTCTACCGCTTTGCATTTTACCATATCCTCCTCGTTAACTTCATTAACTTCATTTGTGGCGTTGTTTTCTAGGTCTACTACATGCACTTTACCCTTTCCTATCTGTTCTAATGGGTACACGCTCCCTTCTATTTCAAGAGCTGCAATCTCATTGCCTGGGGTGTTTCTTAAGGTGAGAGTGATGTTGTGTGCCAGGAAGAAATCCATTCCTAATATAATAGGGGTGGGAAGCTGGAGGCCTTGTGTAAGGACAACCTTCTGTTCACTTAGCTTATTTCCTACTCTTAAGGTGAGTTCTAGGCGACCTTTATTATGGATTCTGTCTCCGTTTACTGAGCATACGTTAGCAGGAGTGTCTTCTAGCTTGCCATGAATATCAAATTTCTCTACAAAATCTTCTTCCATTAAACTAGTACATGCGCCGGTATCAACCAAAGCAACCACTTCTCTATATTGTCCATTCTTTTGCTTAACCTTTAATCTTATAGCTAACAATTCTTGTTCTAGTTTGTTACTAGCTGTCCAACTAGTACCAATTATTTTCTGTTCAGCCGGTGCTTTTACGTCCTCGGTCGGTAATTGGCGTTTTTTTTTTTTTTTGGCTAGTATTTTGACCTTGCATTTGTCTACTTTTCCAACATGATGCATTCCAATGCGTGTTTGAGTTACACGCGAGACAGGTTGGCTGTCGTCCCGCTCGACAATTTCTGGCAATGTGACCCATCTTGCCACAGTGATAACATTGTATGGGCTGAGGCCTGGCCGGGGGTCGTGTTTGTCTAGGGTTAAAGGTACGCCTAGGGGTTGCACCTGTCTGTGACTGATGAGCCTGGTGAGACTGATGAGACTGATGAGACTGATGGGACTGATGGGACTGGTGAGCCTGTGGAGGTTCCTTGGTGGGGTTGGCTACCACATTGACAGTGTTTCTAGACTCTTTGGCTATATCCTCGTCTCTGAGTTTGCAATGAGGATGGGTTTCTGCATAATTTAAGGCTTTGTCTAGCACAGTATGTGGATGTGACCGATCTTCTTTCGTGATGACTGCCCTAAAAGTTGGAGGCATTGCTCGCATGAATGACAAAGTCATGTGATGGGTGGATGCAGACGTGTGCTCAGGCATTTCTTTTTTCAACTTGCACAGCATCTCATACAAGCGGACAAAAATAGGTGTTCAAGGTCTCTCTTGGCTCGCGCTTGGCTTCCGTTAGTCTAATGTGCCACTTATCATGGTGTTAAGTTCCTTGAAGGTATCCACAATTAACTTTTTTAGTCTTGTCCAGTCAGGACCAGCTTCGTCTGTGGTACATACTATCAATTTACGGTCGGGGCCTACAGAGTATTGTTTGGCTAATTCTATCTTTCCAGCTTCAATCCAGTTTTTAACTGTTCTACTTTCTATGTCTTTGATCCATTGGGAAGAGCTAGTAGTAAAGGGTAAGTTAAGATAGTCTTCGTAACGAGAGTCACCACCTCCAAAGTACGGTAAGCCTACCACACGTGAAAAGTTATCAACGTCATTCCGGTTGATGATCTCTGCCAAATCAGAAGAGCTAACAATTGACGATGAAACTGTAGTTTCAGGCATGTTGGTGTATGAATAATCCCACCACAAAGGAATAAGACTAGAACGCGAAGGCGGGCTACTGGAGGAGTCGCTTGAGCGTTTATCTCTTTGCATTAACTAGATTAGTAACTCTTTAAATATCCCTTTAAGCTGCCACCAGTGTTGTAACCCAACCCTTCGTATGTGGGTTTATTTGAGGTTACAAGGTAACGTGTGCCGAAGCACATGAGTTCTGGGATATTCAAAGAAGTATACACTAATCTATTTATTAAACAATAAACTGAAGCGTTCAGAGACGCATGGTACTTCTTTCACCTTGTATAACGGCGTGAGTACTGTCACGATACTGGCTCACAGTGACATAATAAAACCACAATAATGATAACACAATAGTAAAGAAATGGAGACAGTAATCACTGCTCCTGTTCATACAATAGTACACAATAATAAATCCTAACAACTTCCTAATTATTCCTAATGATTCCTAATAATTCCTAATATATGCCGCACTGGACCTTAATCTACACAGCTCACACTTCTACTCACGAACAATACAGAAGTCAGCATCTTGGGTGAAGAGCAGGGAACACGTTTCTTCTATCTTGTTTCTTCTTTCTTGTTTTCTTCTTTCTTGAGCTCTTGTTCCTAGAGTTCTTCTTTCGTGACTTCTTGCTTGAGTCCTTCTTTCTTGATTTCTGCTTTCGTGACTTCTGGCTTGAGTCCTTCTTTCTTGATTTCTTGTATCTTGCTGCTTCCTGCCGCTTCTGCTTGTCGCGAGTGAGTGGAGCTTGTTCTCTTCTTGTTCTGTAGCTGCTCTGGAGCTGTTCTCTGCTGTTCTCTTCTTTGCTCCCTATTTTATACGTAGTCGTCGACGAGGATGAGGGAGGGGCTTGAAGGGTGATCGTAGGACCTACGAGGTGTGGCCTAGATTACTGCTTTCCCTAGGTTTGGCGTTTGTCCTGGCGTAGGAGGGGCTCAGGTACTTTTCGCGTCTCGTGGGTGGCTCTTTCGTTTTAGTGAGTTCCCACGGGGCCCGGTGATTTGTTGCTACTGTACGCTCAGCTTTCGTAGGTTCCTTGGAGCCTTGTGATTGGCTTCCCGTAGCGTGACGTAGTTGTGACACACTCCGGTTTTTCTTCCGCGAGGCTGGAGGCTAATTAGTATGCCTGACGCTGCAGGTGTAAAGGTCAGATGGGCGTTGTCCTTTCTCATTTTTCCTCGCCTCGGAGTCGGGTGTCAGGTGTCGCTGTAGACTAATGATGTTATGAGTGGTGTCACTTTATCTTCCTTGTTTCGGCGTAGAGTGGCGCTGATGACTAATGACTTCTTCCAATGACAATGACTTCTTCTATCGCTACTGTTTGTAACGCATGGGCCGTAAAGGGGCCGCTAATTGTCTTAGCGCGAAGGGACCGGGCTGGCGGCTTGATCGTCCAACAATGTTTTCATATTCTCTTCGTCCTCGGGGAGATAACGTCCAAGTCGCTGTGGTAGTGGGGCACTAATATTGGTGATAAATGAAGTCTGGCGACGAGGGACTGCTCCGCGTGGTATGTCGTCATTTGGGTTACCCGATTGGTTACCGAAGTTACCAAGAGACGGGTTTGGGTTACCCGCAGGGTTACCACAGTTGGTGCCAGATTTTGGAAGAGTAAATTACGAAGGGCTTATAAGACACCTTGAAGAGGTAAACTGGGGAGATTTAGGAATTCATGAGAGCCACAGCCGTGGGTTAGAGAGCCAGGAGAACTAGGTAGAAATAACCTACGATAACTTAAAGTAATAGTAGAGGGGCAGGGACAGCATATACCTCAGCGAACACTTAGAAAGGAAAACAATGACTCCAAGTGGATGACTCGTGGGCTAAAACACGAGATAGGTTTAAAGAAGGGAATTTATAAGAAAAAAAATGGTGAAACACATCTCAGGGGTAGGTACTGTACATTGAACTATCTAAATTAGTGAAGAAAATACCAGGGTGGCAAAAATGAACTATGAGATTAGAATAGCCAAAGAGGCGCAAAGTAATCCTAAGGGCTTCTTTCAGATGTATATAACAAAAACAAGGGAGAAAATTGGACCGCTGAAAGCAAACGCAAACACAGACGAGTTAGTGGAAAATTACGAAAATATGAGCACATTATTGAACGACTACTTCCTTTCAGTATTCACACAAGAGGATCGAACGACTATTCCGGAAAGGGTCAGGTAAATGAGGGCGGGATGGCAACAAATTAAGGGATATAATCACAAGGCAGGTAGTCCAGGATGAGATAGATAAGCTAAAGTAAAGCAAGTCGCCAAGTCCTACTGAATATACTATACAATGTACAATTATTATTATTATTATTATTATTATTATTATTATTATTATTATTATTATTATTATTATTATTATTATTATTATTATTATTATTATTATTATTATTATGATAATAATAATAATAATAATAATAATAATAATAATAATAATAATAATAATAATAATAATAATAATGGGAGAAGGAGGAGGAAGATAATAAAAATATTAATAAAATAATAATAATAATAATAATAATAATAATAATAATAATAATAATAATAATAATAATAATAATAATAATAATAATAATAGCATCGTTTACCGTTTACCACTGATGAGGTTTCAGGCCCCGGTCCGCCGCCGTAGCAGGGCTCCACAGGCCGTCAACATTATAACAGTAATATTAGCACCCAAAGTTGTCCCCAATCCTCATCTTTGTAAAGTCGTAGGATTTAGTGAATAAGTGAGTCTTCAACGCTTTTTTAAAGATTGCCAGACTGCCACTGTTCTTAACAACCCCGGGTAACTCACAGAGCCGCGGGGCACTCTTCAGAAATGCTCTGAGACCCAGTTCCAGGTTGACCCTGGGCTCAAAGAGTCTATACTGTTCTGCATTCTGTCACAATGACATGGCGGTGTCCAAATAAAACTCCTGTAGTAAATTTCTCATATATCCAGGTTTACCAAGTCGCGTTGTTTGTAAGTCAAGACACATATTTTGTTATTTTGTAGACTACAGTATTCGTGCCTTAATGGGTAGCCAATGCAAGGCTATAAGTGCAGGTTTTATTCTCTCACGTGGCGGCAGACACTTTATTAGCCTTGTTGTAATTTCTTCAGCAGATATTTAGGAAGGCCATAACAAAGCGAGTTATAATAATCCAGCATACTAGTTACGTGATTATTTATAAGCATCTTCATGGTCTTATTATCCAAGTATTTCTTGACAAATAAAATACTTCTTAGATGGTAGCCTGCCGTTCTCACCACCTGATTCTTTGAATGATAGAGTGCAGTCAATTATCACACCTAAATCTTTGACTGACTTTTTTACAGTCATAGTGTCATCTTTAATCCGAAGAGTGGAAATATCTAGCCTCCTGAGATTCTTGTTCTTCCCCACAATCAAACATTGTTTTATCCTCATTCAGCTTCAATTACTTAGAATTCATCCATTTCCCAATATAATCCATAATTCTGCTCAGCTTATCTTCAGTGTTTTCAACGTCACTCAGCGACAGATAGAACTGTGTATCATCGGCATACAGTTTAAAATCAACTCCATGCTTTCTTAGGAAATGTGAAGGTCCGATAGTATACACACAGAATAAGATTGGACCCAGTACACTTCCCTGAGGGACTCTTCTTTGCAAAATTTTATGAGCAGAGAACGGGAAGGTAGTTTTAAACAAACAAGATCTTGGTTTTAAAGACATACCCCCCCCACTGCGAACCTCAATACCACTCCCCTCCTCCACCCCTCCCATCCTTTACCCCCAATCCACCCACCCACTAATCCCCCCTCCCCTCCCATCTCTCTCTATCCACACCCGCCCACCAACCCACTCACCCACCCACCTCGTTTTGAATTATTTGAGGTGACTGAGTCTAGTGTTTTGTGTGCTGAGTATTGTGTTTCTTGGGCTGAGTCGTAGGTTTATTTTTACGTGTTTCGCATAGTTTACTGGCGCATTGTTTACGAGCGCATTGTTAACGGGCGCATTGTTTACGTGTTTCGTTTTGATTACGGGCGCATTGTTTACGTGTTTCGTTTCGATTACGGGCGCATTGTTTACGTGTTTCGTTTCGACTACGGGCGCATTGTTTACGTGTTTCGTTTCGATTACGGGCGCATTGTTTACGTGTTTCGTTTCGATTACGGGCGCATTGTTTACGTGTTTCGTTTCGATTACGGGCGCATTGTTTACGTGTTTCGTTTCGATTACGGGCGCATTGTTAACGTGTTTCGTTTCGATTACGGGCGCATTGTTTACGGGCGTCTAAGTAACGGAATGTCTCGGGACGAGGGGGCAGTGGAGGAGGCCCCTTCCGTGAAGGTGTCGCCGGCCTGCTCCTCGACTGGGCCGAGGCCGGCAGCCTCCTCCTCTTCGGACCCCGCGCAAGCAACATTCCCGTCCGCCTCAAGGTTCGGATTAAGAACTTTTGAAGGCGTTGGGAACGTTTGCCGAAATAATAATATATTTTTATTACTCGGTGAAAGCCGTTGTCGTAGTTTGTGTAAGTCTGAGATGTGAATGAAAGATGGTGTGGAAAGCTGTTCGTCCCTGCATTGTTTCCTTAACACGGGAGCCTTCCACGCAGCAATTTCGCCTTGCATTGCTTCCCTGTGATTGGTTTGCTTTATAAGTTCATGTATGACATGTCCAGGTTCCTGGCAACATGGGTGACGATGACGGGCTGCTACAGTACTCACGGCAGATGCGGTAAACGTTGTGCTTACCACAGGCTCAAGCAATTATCGCTAGTTTGGTTACAAAAGTAACGAAGATACCGATATATATATATATATATATATATATATATATATATATATATATATATATATATATATATATATATATATATATATATATATATATATATATATATATATATATATATATATATATATATATATATATATATATATATATATATATATATATATATATATATATATATATATATATATATATATATATATATATATATATATATATATATATATATATATATTAGAGATGTATCGATATCTGCATCCGCATTCGCATCCGGAACATCCTCATATTTTTTCACATCCGCATCCGCATCCGCATCCGTAGTTGTGATAAACTGAACATCCGCCTCCGCCTCCGCATCCGCATTTGTGGTGAAATATACATCCGCATCCGCATCCGCACTCTACAGAGGATGTGTGGATGCGGATGTGTTTTGTGTATTGCACAACCTGTAGATTATAGAGTAATGTATAGACACGCAGTTACAGACTAGCAGAGTAGTAGAGTACTGCCTGGTGCTTACAGACTTAGAGTTCAGACAGAGCTTAGAAATGTGGAGTAAATTTATTGATGTGTGTCTAATGAATTAATTATCTAGTAAAACTAAAGCAAATAATATCACGGATTAATTTCCTTTCAAACTTACACAACGTAATGTGTCTAGAATTTATGGGAAGGTCAGTAGGAGGGGGCGAATTTTACTTAGTGACTATGAAGTACAAATACATAGTAAATAAACTGCAAACTGTGAATGGTGGAATGTTAGATACTTAGTAACGACAGATGAGTGAGTCACTGTGTGTGTGTGTGTGTGTGTGTGTGTGTGTGTGTGTGTGAGGAGGGTGAAGAGGGAGATAGAGAGGAGGCTTATCACTCTTGTTTGTCACCTTCACCGAGTTGTTTTTGTGCTTGAGAGAGAGAGAGAGAGAGAGAGAGAGAGAGAGAGAGAGAGAGAGAGAGAGAGAGAGAGAGAGAGAGAGAGAGAGAGAGAGAGAGAGAGAGAGAGAGAGAGAGACAGAGAGAGAGAGAGAGAGAGAGAGAGAGAGAGAGAGAGAGAGAGAGAGAGAGAGAGAGAGAGAGAGAGAGAGAGAGAGAGAGAGAGAGAGAGAGAGAGAGAGAGAGAGAGAGAGAGAGAGAGAGAGAGAGAGAGAGAGAGAGAGAGAGAGAGAGAGAGAGAGAGAGAGAGAGAGAGAGAGAGAGAGAGAGAGAGAGAGAGAGAGAGAGAGAGAGAGAGAGAGAGAGAGAGAGAGAGAGAGAGAGAGAGAGAGAGAGAGAGAGAGAGAGAGAGAGAGAGAGAGAGAGAGAGAGAGAGAGAGAGAGAGAGAGAGAGAGAGAGAGAGAGAGAGAGAGAGAGAGAGAGAGAGAGAGAGAGAGAGAGAGAGAGAGAGAGAGAGAGAGAGAGAGAGAGAGAGTTTTTTTTTTTTTTTTTTTTTTTTTATTGCGCCTATGCGCCGGTAGGCTTCTTCCCGGTGGATCCTGATGGTCGGTCCAAGGCTTCTTTCCGGTGGGTCCTGATGGTCGGCCCAGCCCGTTCTGGCGCAGGCGAGTGTTTATAGTGGCGCCATCTTGCATTGGCTCATGCTGCCCTCCCAGAGCTCATGTGTGTGTCGTGTGGCTGAGTAATGTCGTACATTGCAGTCTTAGACCATATTCCCACTTCACACGGTAGAATTCAGTGCTTCTTCCTTAAATACTTTTAATGCGAATGTTTCCATAATTATACAAATAATATTAAAAAAATATGAACCGGCAGCGCTGAGCTCTTCTTATCGCACGAGTTTTCCTGTTGTCGCCTGTTTCCCCTGATACAGTGAGTTGCCGATGAAAAGATTTTCACAGAGGAAGGGTAATATTAGCTATTGTTTTATTATTATTATCATTATTACTGTTATAGAGGGCTTTTCGATGTATTTCTTACTAGAATTTAATGCAATGAAGCATTAGAATAAAGTAATTTTCTTTTCACATTTGCTAAGCATCTCGAAAATTTATAATAGTGATCCATAAGTTGTAAACTGGCATTCTCTGTTATTCATGATACACCCACAAGATGGAATAGCACCTTACACTTGCTAAGAAGAACACTAGAAATAAAGGAATCTGTGTGTGTATGCTGCTAACTCCAAAATCAAACAGCTCAGCAATACTGAGTGGTTGATTATGCATAAATGTGTACAAGCCTTACAACCTTATGAAGATATCACAAAAAAACTTAGTGACTCCACATCAAGAGCAGCTGAAATGATTCCACTTGTAAAGTCCTTAAAACACACTCTTCAGCATACCACATCAGTAGTTTCTAACCCTGTTGAAGAAACTCATACTTCAGATACAAGCTCTGAAGATGAACCAGGCTCAGGATCAGTGATTGAGTTAAATGAAGACAGACAAGCAACACAGGCAGTAAACTTCATGAAAGAAGCAATGCAAGCTGATGTTGAGAAAAGATTTTCTTGGATTGAAAATGAAGATCTTTACAGAATTGCAACATATATTGACCCAAGATACAAGAGTAAATTTTTTTCTTCATCTCACGTCACTGATCAAGTAAAATCATCACTTGCCAGAGTATGTGAGGAGCTTCGTCAGACGACTATTCTAGAAGAGGAAGATGGAGAACCAAGAAGGAAACGAAGAAGAGATGATATGAGTGAAACACCTACCACCTGTGGAACATTAGATGAAGCAATGACCTCTATTCTTGCCTCCAGCAGTGATGATGAAGCAGAAAACTCATCTGTAATAACTTTACTCATGAAAGATATTGAGAAATATCACAGAGAGAAAAGAATAAGTGGAACAAGTCAAGATAGTTTGCAATGGTGGAAGACAATGAAGACAGTCTACCCTGATTTGGCAAAGGCAGCTTGCCAGTATCTCTCCTGTCCACCAAGTAGCGTTCCTAGTGATCAGCTGTTTAGTAGTGCTGGCTTGATATATAACGCTAAGCGCAATCGGCTTTTGCCAGAAAAGGTAGATAAGCTACTGTTTTTGAAACGAAACTTGCCCATCTTGAACTTTAAATATTAAGTAATAAATGTGTGTTTATAGTATCAGTTCAATCAGTTGGTTATAGATTTATAGTTAAGCACTTTCAAAAGGGTGGAGGTTGGGGAAAGTGGTCGGTGGGATGCACGACGAGTTGGGTCCACGTCCCGCATCCTGGTAACGCACAAAATGTGTGGCCGAAACTCGTCATAAAACTTTATTGTAACAAAAAGTATTTCCACTTTACTTCCACTAGTATACTCTGAAACTCTTTTCCTGCGTCCGTATTTACGTCTTCCTATGACTTAAATACTTTCAGAGAGAGAAGTATCAACTATTAAGACACCATTCGAACTCATTTCGCAGTATTTTGGTTCTCCCACCTTGTTTTTATTTGTTACTTCTCCTGTCTGCATGGTCGGACACTGAAACAGGCTTTTTTTTGGGGGGGGGTCCTCTTGGTGAGAACGTTTGACGTAAAAACATCCGCATCCGCATCCGCGAGGATGTCATATTTTGATATCCGCATCCGCATTTGCATCCGCATTTTAGTAGAGACTGATATCCGCATTCACATTTGCATCCGCAAAATGACATCCGCATATATATATATATATATATATATATATATATATATATATATATATATATATATATATATATATATATATATATATATATATATATATATATATATATATATATATATATATATATATATATATATATATATATATATATATATATATATATATATATATATATATATATATATATATATATATATATATATATATATATATATATACATGGTGAAATGTTGAAGAGAGTGAAAACATTTAAGTACTTGGAATCAATGGTAGACGAGACAGTGGAGATGGAAAAAGAAGTGAATTTCCGGATCCAATGTGGCTGGAAAAACTGGCGGAAAGTTTCTGGTGTGATATGTGATAGGAGGGTACCAGTAAGAGTGAAGGGTAAAGTTCACAAAGCAGTGGTCAGACCTGCAATGGCGTATGGGCTTGAGGCAGCACCTCTGAAGAAGAACGAAGAAAAGAAGATGGATGTGGCGGAAATGAAGATGTTGAGATGGATGGTAGGAGTCACCAGAAGAGATCGAATTAGGAATGAATATATAAGAGGACCAGTGAAAGTAATTGAAATCTCCAAGAAGATCCAGGAGTCAAGATTGAGGTGGTATGGACACTTGAGATGAAGAGTTGGGGAAGATCATGTAGGAAGGGAAGTCATGGAAATGGAAGTGCAGGGAAATAGAAGAAGAGGAAGGCCCAAACGAAGGTGGATTGATAGCATAAACGGAGATCTAAGGGAGAAGAATTTAAACCCAGAGATGGCCAACAACAGATATATATATATATATATATATATATATATATATATATATATATATATATATATATATATATATATATATATATATATATATATATATATATATATATATATATATATATATATATATATATATATATATATATATATATATATATATATATATATATATATATATATATATATATATATATATATATATATATATATATATATATATATATATATATATAAGTAGCAAATGGCCGGTAACCCGATTTTGTTATCAGCGATAAAGTATCGCGATAACTTATCGCGATAACGCCCAGCTATGAACTGTCTGGATGGGGAACTTGGAAAGAAAGGGGAGAGATTTAGCTAGAACTAAAGGTGGGGAGAACACGGTTTGGTGGAAAGCTGAGTGATTCAAAGGGACAGAAAGGAAGGGAGGGAGAAGGAATAAGGAGACCAGAGTGGGAGGGAGGGGAGAAGGGTGACAAAGAGGAAGGGAACGTGGACAAAGAAACAGAGGGGAAGGGGAGAGGAAGAAAGCAGAGGGGGAGTGCGTAAGGTAGGGAGAGTGAATGGGGGAGAGGGGGGGAGTGGAGGGGGAAAGAGGGAGAACTGTGTAAAGGAAGTGGAGGTATGCGGGATCTACCAGAAAAGAATGAGGTTTTTTTTCATGAGAAGGATTGAAGAGGAGGAGGAGGAAGAAGAGGGGAAGAGGAGGAGGAGAAGGAAGGGGAAGAACAAGAAATATGGATTAGAAAACAGAATAGGTGGAGTTAGGACTGTAAAAGGAGAAAGGGAAGGAGGTGGAGCTAAAAGAGGATATGGCGTAGAAGGCAGTAGGATGGCAAGGAGAGTAGAAACCGAGAAAACTGGACGAAGGATGTGGCAGGATTGGAACGAAATTACAGTAGAGGAAACAGTTCAAGGGCAAAAGAAAAGGAAACTAATGAAAAAAAAAGCCCGTTACACACTGCTCCTACAAAAGAGTCAAGAGGAATGGCCGAAAGATAGGTCAATTTCGGGAGGAGAGGTGTCCTGATACGCTCCTTTTGAAAGAGTTCAAGTCGTAGGCAGGAGTAAATACAGGTGAAGGAAGATTGTTCCAGAGTTTACCAGCGTGAGGGATAAAGAAGTGAAAATGCTGGTTAACTCATGCGTAAGGGATTTGGACAGTAAAGGGATGAGCATGAGTAGAAAGTCGTGTGCGGCGAGGCCACGGGAGGGGGGAGGCATGCAGTTATCACGTTCAGAGGAGCAGTCAGCGTGAAAATATCGATAGAAGATAGAAAGAGAGGCAACATGGCGGCGGAATTTAGGAAGTAGAAGATTATCAATAAGAAGAGGAGAGCTGATAAGACGAAGAGCCTTAGACCCCACTCTGTCCAAGAGAGCTGTGTGAGTGGAGCCCCCCCACACGTGAGATGCATACTCCATACGAGGGCGGACAAGGACCCTGTATATGGATAGCAACTGTGCGGGGGAGAAGAACTGGCGGAGACGATACAGAACGCGAAACCTCGAGGAAGCTGATTTAGTGAGAAAGGAGATGTGAAGTTTCCAGTTAAGATTTTGAGTTAAGGATAGACCGAGGATGTTTAGTGTTGAAGAAGGTGACAGCTGAGAGTTGTTGAAGAATAGGGGATAGGTGTTTGGAAGATTGTGTCGAGTTGATAAGTGGAGAAATTGGGGTTTCGAGGCATGGAGGGACACACGGTTCCTTTTACCCCAATCGGAAATAATAGCAAAGTCTGAGGTTAAGCGTTCTGCAGCTTCCAGTCTGGAGTCTTGTAAGAGTCTGTTGAGAGGGGCTTCTGTTGAAAGAAGTTAAATAATGCAGAGTGGAGTCGTCAGCGTATGAGTGGGTAGGACAGTTTGTTATGGAAGATCATTGATGAATAACAGGAAGAGAGTGGGTGATAGGGCAGAGTCCTGTGGAACACCACTGTTGATATGTTTAGGGGAAAAGCAGTGACCGTCTACCACAGCTGAGATAGAACGGCCGGAAAGGAAACTGGAGATAAAGGAACAGGGAGAGGGATAGAATCCGAAAGAGGGCGGTTTAGAAAGCAAAGAGTTGTGCCACACTCTATCGAAAGCTTTCGATATGTCTACGCAGGAGAGAAAGTTTCACCGAAACGACTAAGAGAGGATGACCAAGAATCATTTAAGAGAGTAAGAAGATCGCCAGTAGTACGCCCTTTGCGGAACCCATACTGGCGATCAGATAGAAGGTCAGAAGTGGAAAGATGCTTTTGAATCATCCGGTCAAGGATTGATTCAAAAGCTTTAGATAGACAGGAAAGTAAAGCTATAGGGCGGTAGTTTGAGGGATTGGAACGGTCACCCTTCTTAGGCACAGGCTGTATGAAGGCATACTTCCAGCAGGAAGGAAAGGTAGATGTTGACAGGCAGAGGCGAAAGAGTTTGACCGGGCAGGGAGTCAGCACGGAGGCACAGTTTTTAAGGACAATAGGAGGCACTCCATCAGGTCCATAAGCCTTCTGAGAGTTAAAGCCAGAGAGGGCATAGAAAACCTCATTCTTAGGAATCTTAATACCAGGCATAAAGGAGTCAGAGGCGGGATGAGTAGGAGGAATATGCCCAGAATCGTCCAGAGTGGAGTTTTAACAGAAAGTTTGAGAAAAGAGTTCAGCCTTAGAGATAGATGAGACGGCGGTGCTGCCGTCAGGGTTAAGGAGAAGAGGGAAAGAAGTGAAGTTGGAGGAGTTATTTTTGGCTAGCTGCCAGAAGTCTGGGAAGAATTAGAGAAAGCAAGGTTTTGACATTTACTATGGATGAAAGAGCTTTTGGTAAGTCGAAGAATAGATTTGGCACAATTCCGGACGGAAATGTAAAGATCATGGTTAGCGAGAGTTCGAAGGCTCTGGTTCCTTTCGTGAGCTGCCTCTTTATCTTTGACAGCACGAGAACAAACGTGATTAAACCAAGGCCTTTTAGAATAAGGAGTAGAGAAAGTACGTGGAATGTATGCCTCCATTTCAGAGACAATCACCTCTGTGATGCGCTGGGCACACACAGAGGGTTCTCTCTCCAGGAAACAGTAATCATTTCACGAGAAATCGGAAAAGTACATCCTCAGGTCGCCCCACCGAGCTGCAGCAAAATGGCAGAGCATCGCCTCTTCGGTGGGTCCAGAGGGTGTACTGGAGCGATAGGATAGGATACAGAAATAAGGTTGTGATCGGAGGAGCCCGACGGAGAGAACAGTTTGACAGAGTAAGCAGAAGGGTTAGAGGTAAGGAAGAGGTCTAGTAAGTTGGGCCTGTCTCCAAGACGGTCGGGAATACGTGTAGGGTGCTATCACCTGCTCTCTTCCTGTTATTCACCAATGATCTTCTTTCCATAACAAACTGTCCTATCTACTCATACGCTGATGACTCCACTCTGCATTATTCAATTTCTTTCAACAGAAGACCCTCTCAACAGGAATTACAAGACTCTAGACTGGAGGTTGCAGAACGCTTAACCTCAGACATTGCCATCATTTCCGATTGGGGTTAAAGGAACCTTGTGTCCTTCAATGCCTCAAAAACCCAATTTCTCCACCTATCAACTCGACACAATCTTCCAAACACCTATCCCCTATTCTTCAACAACACTCAGCTGTCACCTTCCTCAACACTAAACATCCTCGGTCTATCCTTAACTCAAAATCTTAACTGGAAACTTCACATCTCTTCTCTCACTAAATCAGCTTCCTCTAGGTTGGGCGTTCTGTATCGTCTCCGCCAGTTCTTCTCCCCCGCACAGTTGCTATCCATATACAGGGGCCTTGTCCGCCCTCGTATGGAGTATGCATCTCACGTGTGGGGGGGCTCCACTCACACAGCTCTCTTGGACAGAGTGGAGTCTAAGGCTCTTCGTCTCATCAGCTCTCCTCCTCCTACTGATAGTCTTCTACCTCTTAAATTCCGCCGCCATGTTGCCTCTCATTCTGACTTTTATCGATATTTTCACGCTTACTGCTCTTCTGAACTTGCTAACTCCATGCCTCTCTGAAATTTTGTGCAAATCCTCTTGAAGGCTTTGCCTGACTTTGTCAGTGAGAACCGAGTTACCAATCTTTGTGTCGTCTGCAAATTTACTAATGCGATTATTGAGTACAACATCCACATCGTTGATGTAAATAATGAAGAACACTGGGCCAAGAACCGAGCCCTGAGGGACGCCACTAGTGACCGGCGCCCACTCTGAGTTAAATCCGTCAATCACCACTCTTTGTTGTCTGTTGCTCAACCAATTCGCGATCCATTGATGTACTTGACCGTCAATACCTATTTGCTTTAATTTATGAGAGAGAGAGAGAGAGAGAGAGAGAGAGAGAGAGAGAGAGAGAGAGAGAGAGAGAGAGAGAGAGAGAGAGAGAGAGAGAGAGAGAGAGAGAGAGAGAGAGAGAGAGAGAGAGAGAGAGAGAGAACGTATATAAGAAAGAAAGAAAAATATAGGGAGTTATGGAGAGACGAGGAGAGGAAAGAACCTAGATAGACAGAGATAGATGGATAAATAGATAGATAAATAGATAGATACATAGACAAATACTGATAGATTAATAAATAGATTGAGAGAGAATGACAAAGAATAGAGAAAAGACAGACATAAAGGAAGGAAGGAAGGAAGGAAGAGAGGAAGGATAAATAGGGAAGAAGGAAGGAAGAAAGGAATTAAGAAAGGAAGAAAGGAAGGAAGAAAAAATAGGGAAGAAGGAAGAGAAAAAGTGGAATTAGAATAAAGTATAAAAAGAAAGGAAAGGAGGAAGGAAAAAAAGAAAAAACAAAAAGAGGAAAGAAAAAAAGAAGGGAAGGAAGAAAGACCGGGAGAACAAAGAAAGAAAGAAAGAAAGAAAAAGAAAGAAAAAAGAAAGAAATAGAAAGAAAGTAAGAAAAGGAAAGAAGGAGAGAAAGCAGGGAAAGAAAGGGAGAAAGAGAAAGGAAAAAATGGAAGAATGAAAAAGAAAAGGAAAAAAGGAAGAAAAGAAAGAAAGGGAAAAAAAAGAGGGGAAAAAAAAGGATAAAGGAGAGGAAGGAAGTGGGCGCTCCTCCCTCCCTCCTTCCGTAATTGCTTCCTTCTCTCCCTCTTCCTTCCCTCTCCCCTTCCTCCCTTCCTCCCTTTCTCCTCTCCTTCTTTCCTCCCGAGTTGATTAAGCTTAGAGGAGGGAATATGAGCAGTGAGAGAGAGAGAGAGAGAGAGAGAGAGAGAGAGAGAGAGAGAGAGAGAGAGAGAGAGAGAGAGAGAGAGAGAGAGAGAGAGAGAGAGAGAGAGAGAGAGAGAGAGAGAGAGAGAGAGAGAGAGAGAGACAGAGAGAGAGAGAGAGAGAGAGAGAGAGAGAGAGAGAGAGAGAGAGAGAGAGAGAGAGAGAGAGAGAGAGAGAGAGAGAGAGATAGAGAGAGAGAGAGAGAGAGAGAGAGAGAGAGAGAGAGAGAGAGAGAGAGAGAGAGAGAGAGAGAGAGAGAGAGAGAGAGAGAGAGAGAGAGAGAGAGAGAGAGAGAGAGAGAGAGAGAGAGAGAGAGAGAGAGAGAGAGAGAGAGAGAGAGAGAGAGAGAGAGAGAGAGAGAGAGAGAGAGAGAGAGAGAGAGAGAGAGAGAGAGAGAGAGAGAGAGAGAGAGAGAGAGAGAGAGAGAGAGAGAGAGAGAGAGAGAGAGAGAGAGTGTCAACGCCCTCACCTCGAAGCTGCTCACCCTCCAGGCCCAGCTTGTCCCTCATCGCACGTACCTCGTCAAGGCCAGTGACCCAAAATGGTTCGGCTATCGCTGCTATATTGCTGCCGAGGCCAAATATGCAGCCTGGCGGAGGTACAAACAACGCCCCTCCCATCAGAACTTCCTTCTACACCGAACAGCGTGCAGGAAGATGGCAGCCACCTCCAAGTGGGCGAAGAAACACTGGAAGGAAGTGATGAGGAGTAAACTCACCGGCCCTGGAGTGGGTAGCAAGACGTGGTGGGCTCTCGTCAAGGAGCGGCAGGGAACGATGAGGCAGGACAGCGTGCCCCCCCTCACCAGGCCAGACGGGTCCACGGCCACGAGCAGTGAGGACAAGGCTGCTCTCCTGGCTGAACTATTTGCACGAAAAATGCAAGTAGATGACCCCTACCGCCCCCCACCCATCCTCCCCCGGGAGTCTGACCACACCATCACGTCGGTCTTGGTCACCGCGGCACAGGTGGAGAAAGTACTCCGGGATGTTGATGCGGGGAAAGCCACAGGCCCTGATAACATCAGCCCCAGGGTGCTAAAGAACTGTGCCAAGGAGCTGTCCGAGCCTCTCGCCAACATCTTTAGTGCCTGCCTCGAGGAGAAGAAGTGGCCAGCCGCCTGGAAGGAAGCTAATGTGGTTCCTGTCCACAAAAAAGACTCCAGGACTGACCCGAACCACTACCGGCCCATCTCCCTGCTGTCCGCCATGGGTAAGGTGTTCGAGAAGATGCTGGCTGCTGTCATCGGGAAACACCTCACCGACAACAACCTTCTCTCTCCTTACCAGTTCGGGTTCAGGGCGGGCCGCTCCACCTCTGATCTCCTTCTCCTCCTCTCACAAGAGTGGCAAAATTCCCTTGATGAAGGCCTGGACACACTCGTGGTGGCGCTAGACATTGCCGGCGCCTTTGATCGAGTGTGGCACTCTGGCCTTCTGGCAAAGCTTCGTGCCAAGGGTATAGAGGGGA